>NW_008752353.1:65164-65667 GCF_000715545.1 Opisthorchis viverrini
TTTCTTTGTATCACAAGAAGCAAGCGGTAGGTTGAAGCCTCAGTGAACACCAAAAAACTCCAGGTGAATATAAAAACATCGTGAATCCTCGGAACGGAAATATTCTTGCAAACGCAATTGTTGAATCCTGGCAGTTTGTGAATGGAAAACAAAAATTCACTTATAGGAACCACATGGTGATTTTTATCCCAACAAAATTATTATTTATGTATATGTGGACCACCGCCCGCCCGGTTCTGTGGCTTTACAAGTTTCATTCAGCTGCGCAACTCCGCAAATACTTTAGGACAGTTTACCAAAACGCTGTCTGAATAAAGATCCGCTGACGCACAATCATCCGCTTCCTCTCAGTGAGATAAAGAACAGCCACCGCTGACGTGAAATTCCGCTTGCAATTTTGAATGTCATTTACTTTTCAGTACGAATTCCCTGAGATTTGCTTGCATTTTCTAAATGCATATGGTGGTTGCCACTTGGATGAACAGCGATCAAAAACGGTAGCA
>NW_008752353.1:65677-66388 GCF_000715545.1 Opisthorchis viverrini
CAAATAATTAGGTGCTTATATCACATTTCTATATTTGTGGAAATTTTTATAACCAAAAACGGAAAAGAAAATTATTACTTGTCTAACGTCTAGTATTATGTCATTGTTCCGGATAATTTTGTCTATTTGTTAGTCTCTCGAATGCTGTCGACCCTCGGTGACACCTCGTCGGAATACTAGGAACTTGTTATCTTATACAACAACGGTTACCTTGGCACGCACACTGTGACGGGTCTGGTCAAATCTTGTGCTTGAACAAATGGTAAATAAGGGGTGATTTTGGCTGTCAGACGAGCATTAAATCCATTTAGTAAGATCGTTTCGTGCCCACACATTTCCTTTTGTGCCCACCCATTTCTAAAACGGGAAATACTACACAATCTCGGATGACCTGGAGAATTAACGATCCTGATTCGCTTCATTTATCGGCTGTTTCACGATTTTGTAGATTAAATAAAAGAAACATGAAGGCATGTTTGTGCTGTGACGCTTAATCTAAATGACCATTCCTCGGATGTTCTAAATCGCAGAATCATCGACACCAGCATCTGTTGGTTCCAACAAAAGGTGTATCTTAACTTCCGTATACGCGTAGCACTTTGCTTATTCGTGCCAATTAACAAAATATAAATTATCGGGAAACGATCAGGAGTCACATCTGTCTTAACATTAAAAGTGCGCGATATTATTTGTATCTAAATGCGGCTTGTG
>NW_008752353.1:66967-72813 GCF_000715545.1 Opisthorchis viverrini
GTTGATGACTAAGAGCGTAAGCTGTAGTGCATACTGAATGCCCTTGTGCCTCGTATTTTACCAGTGTGCGCAAAATATACCATATCTTCTCCTGGTATACGGTGGTATGTTTCAGGCGTCTCTGCCATCGGTGACGCCAGAAGTTATAGTGCTACCGTTTTTGATCGCTGTTCATCCATGTGGCAAAAACCATGTGCATTTAGAAAATGCAAGCAAATCTCAGTAAATTCGTATTGGAAAACAAACGGCATTCAAAATTGCAGGCGGAATTTCACATCAGCGGTTGCTGTTCTTTTTCTCACTGAGAGGAAGCGGATGATTGTGCGTCAGCGGATCTTTGTTCGGACAGCGTTTTGGTAAACTGTCCTAAAGTATTTGCGGAGTTGCGGAGCTGAATGGAACTGGACGGGCGGTGCCCCACATATACATAAATAATAATTTTTGTTGGGATAAAAGATCACCATGAAGTTCCTATAAGTGAATTTTTGTTTTCCAATTATAAACTGCCAAGATTCTGCAATTGTTTGCAAGAATATTTCTATTCCGGGGATTCACGATGTTTTTAGAGTCACCTGCAGTTTTTTGGTGTTCACTGAGGCTTCAACGTACCGCTTGCTTCTTGTGATACAAAGAAATTGATTGTGTTCCATAGTACTTTGCATAAGCCACATGTATAGCACATTTTGCGGGACACGGACCTGATGTTCTCAAAGCAAACTTTGTCAGTTTACATGAATCGTCCCTCTGTCTAAGGAAATTTGATGGTCAATAGAATCGCTCTTTATGACAACGCAATTCTTTTCGAACTTCCAGTATGACAATATTTTTTCGGACAAACGTGTACAGAATGCAAATTCCCTACTTAGGAGAAGAACTGGTCCACGTTGTACATTAATTCNCAATTTGATGGTCGATAGAATCGCTCTTTACGATAACGCAATTCTTTTTGAACTTCCGGTATGACGATATTTTTTCGGAAAAACTTGTACAGCATGCAAGTAGCTTACTTAGGAGAAGAACTGGTCCACGTTGTACGTTGATTCAAGCGAGTTGTCACTGATTGAATCTACCAAATAATGTGCCTGGTAGCGCTAAAAATGCTTGGGGTAAATGATCGCTATGGTGAGAAAATGATTACATGGACCCCAAACCTATGAGGGTTGTGGGTACGTAACTTATCCTAATAAAAGTTTTTCATAAATATCCCTATAAATCTTTGTCGAACTTAGTCGGCGAAAACATGCATTTCTCCCTCCATCTTGATGGATTTCGTCAGAGCAAGACGACGTATCAGTCATTTTCTGTTGGGCGGAGGAATCTTCCACGCTTTTGTGCAACGCACATTAATGTTAAACGTGACGGCCAGAATAATGGGAGTTGTTCTTGCGCATTTAGCTATACCCGAACACTATAATTTCGACTTGAAAATTTCCCCAATTCTAACTTTCTAGGTGCTTACCTAATATTGATCTCAACAATACTAAAATCAGCGGAAATTGTCTGACAAAAACACCCTATATGTAAATGGTATTTCTTCAAACGGGTGCTACTGCGGCAAAGTTGACAACCAATCTGTTTGATCTCAACATGAAAACAATCAACGGAAGCATTTGGCGGTAACATAATATAGACGTTTTCAGAAACATTTCATCAAATGCAAATCAGCCTGAGAGACTTCCATTTTAACGCGAACTGCTGCCGGTGACTTGCACCTTAGGCTAATTTTAAGATGACACTAGCGATTTTTGTTCATCCTAACAACCAGTTTATTTGGTTAGTATACGGTAATTTGGATACGTTCAAATAACTGTTTTGCTTACAACGCCAGCAACTCTATCAGTTTCAATGTAGTGAACAGCACTCTCATTTTTATTATTCCCCGGACATACTAAGTAGAACCATTTCAACTAAAGAATTTTGGGCCGGAAATTGTGCGGCCAGAATTCCCCAGATTTCGGTGATCAAGAAGTACTGAAAAATTTCTGGCACTTATGCGGATTAAGCGTGAACTGGATACCCTTGTCAAAATATTTGGACTAAGCGGGCGACCAACATATAAGCACACTAGTGCAGACTTTCCGTCGCGTATTTCATCAAGTTGGAACGTTACATCTGAACTACTCTGACGAATACGTGCTCTGTGAAAAATGAAAAAAAATCTCCTGAATGTGGAGCAAAAATGTGCAACTGTATATAATCCGTGTTCTTTGCATGGCCGGTTCCAAATCCGTACTGTTCAATTTGACTGCAGGTTGCAATACTCTCTCTTTAAATTTTGGTTGTCAGAGTTTACTTTTATGGGCGTAATCTGCCAGCTCCTGCAACCGCATTCTCATTGGCATTTATATCCCAATATCACTTATCTCTCGTTTGATGGCTTTTGTCTTATTAAAATGGTGAAAAGGCAACCTTTCTGGAGGGTGGATGGGGCGGTAGATTTTACTGGAATATTTCAAAAAATTATGCACTGTATTTAACCTTCTGCGGAAACGTTGGCTGCACTGGTTGGTTCACCACGACTCAAATGCCAAAATGAATGCACGGTTTTTATTTCCACGGGTTGAGGACGCAGGCAATCAGTTTCTAATAGGCTTGGCCTATTAAGCGCATATTTTCGGGCCTGGACTAAAGACACCCAGTGTTGTTTACCCTGTGAATATGATACATCTTCTGTTCGTACAAACTTCGATTGGCGGACTACAGTCCAGTGAGTGAACCGCGAGTTTGTACTCAGTATTTCACATCAATTTTCGCATCAGTTTTCACATTAGTAAAGTTTTAAACAAAATGCTTGTGACGATAACGACACTTTTCTTTCAAAAGAATTTGAACCGGAGCAAGTAATCCACAAAACTTAGAAATGCTATTTCGCAAGCCATGTGGCTTCAGACGATGGCGTCATGCATGGGAACTTGTGTGACATTTCAGAAATTTCTCTGTCAAGTTTAAGTGAGCAAATGAGTAAAAGTTGACAAAAAGAAATGTTCGAGGGCACTCAGCTTGAGTGATTTCGCGTTTTTGGAAAGTGTTTTGCACGACCTGAGAAACAAAAATTTGGATACCTGTGTCTGCGCATACCAACCAAAAGATGCACACAGATGAACAGATGAAAAATTGTAAGTTATGGCGTATCGGAAGAAACTGGTCTTCCACATTCTTGTGTTAATTAACCGAAGTGTTTATCACTTTTCAATGGGAATGCTCAACCATTAGCCCTGATTTCGTTCCGCTGATTCACGGTAACAAATATTCTGAGTAGCATTGTGGTCTGGTCGTCGTGCTCTTGGGGATAATTAAGGTATTGGATTCAGCCAGTTAAGCCTAGTTTATATAAGTCATTTGTATTTTATGATATGCATTCGTGAAACGTTTTTGCCAAGAGGACGCTGGTTGGCTAGAGAAATCAGCCCTTTTTGGGTACGATGCTACCAATTTCCGTGCGAAAGCTTCTTTTCGTCCGCAAACATGTAGGTTACCCGGAAGGAATGCTTCAAAACTGTTCTTTGCTTTGATGAAAGTCGCGTACAATTGGGTACAATTTCCCCATTGAAGGGAGCAATTAATCGGATGCGCGCATACAGAGTTAATGAACGCAAATGCTGTTTGAAATGCAATGAAGACGAATTAACTTATATTATGGGTACTCATTTATATTATTGCCATGTAACTATTGTAAATCCTCCTGCATTAGAACGATCAACCCTATTTATTAAGAGGACATCCATGCCTAGTTATACCGTAAGTAGTTTTGCGTTTCCTGCGCGGAACCTGAAAAGGGAAGCAAACTCTAACGTAATAATTCGCATCTGTGATACTTATGAATCTCGTTAGGACTCGGGTAAAAAAGCCGATTCTGTTTAGCATGGCAGTTGTCTACAACTTCTGCGAGGAGCAGAGGATACACTGAATGATAGAGCTAATCGAAAATATGGCAAGTAAAAATGACAATGGTTAATTAATGTGTGGAACGGTAAACAGCGCAATCATTGCGGATACGCTTTACCATAATGTAGTAGCCTAAAAGATAATCGTATTCATACATCACATAGAAAAAATATTTTAATCAACAAATTTGATCAAAAAATGTACAGAACATTCGCACACAAGAGGTTGGATGAGAATCCCTACTACCAGTCAAATAAATTCACAAGACGCGTTGACTTGTGTAGGACAAACATGTTTGATAACACCTAATGGTGGGATATAGCAAAAAAGTACGGCAAGCATGACGCTATATATTGGATTAAACTTTCCCATTTAGGTGCGGACGCTCACACGAAAATCAAAGTTGGCTTCTGAAATATTATTCCTTGAAGGTTGCTGGAAAATAATTTTGATTATGCGGCAGATCGTTCTTGAATTTCGTTAGCGGGGTCAGTTAAAGTATATAAGTTGAACAAACCTCGTACAGTTCTCTCAAAGTTGAGCCCAGGCAGTTTTGCATGTGTTCTTTCGGTTGACGTATTATGTGAGATAGGTGTTAGCAACATAATTAAAACCGTGATAAAATACCCGCTGAAATGCCGATTTACCCTGGCGTCGTCTACGCTGATCTGAGTTTTAATCGACACTGAAACTCCAGTAACCACATCAATCTATCAGTATTTGGAGAGACTGCAGCTCATTATCAGTATCGCTTTTGTGAACCACATGGGATTTCGGCCATCGTGTTTTGTGCGAAGCATATTTCGGAGTCATGAGCGAAATCACACAGTCAGCCCATGAGCGCGCGTATTGTCTCGCTTTTGTTCTTTTAAGGAGACGCTGAAATCAAAGTCACTAAACTTATCAGGTGTTTCGCTCCTTTCACACCGCAATATTTTTTCTGAATTTCCGAATACGCTAGACCNTTTTCAAATGTGGGAGACTCGCTTGAAAAACATGGCTTTACATCGCAGTATGTCAGTCAGGATATTCGATTCAGAAAAGTGAGAGCAGACACAATAAGACGTTTTTTCTAATTACTTAATTACGCAAACAAATTTTCGTGAGATCTGATGAATCTGACACGCTTTGTTATAAGAGTCGGTCCATTATACTCATAATACATTTTTTATTGTTGGACTTGTTAAGAAGTTTCCATTATCCTGTTTGAACTGTCAAGTTCCACGAACGTTCGTTTGTGAGTCATGCGTGTGTTTTCACTAAAATATACTTATTACGTTAAAAACGATCATTAGTTGACACTGGCTGATGTGCTGTGCATCTAAGTTTGAGAATTGTAACTGTTCAAGACTGTCCTCGATGATGGAAGCGCATATTGTCAGTGGTTGTCGGTAGATACTTCAAACGTATTCTTCTGTGAGTTACACAAGAATTGCGTGAGCCTACAATGAAAGAGCTTAGGTACAGACACAACTTCCCTGTGCTTCGGTGCAAAGATTTCTCAGGATTTGGTTTACACCCGGTGATATGAACTACGAGCGAAATGTGTATAAATGGTGAGTAAACCGTAATCAGTCATTTATTCACGAACTTCACAGAAATGAAAGTCCTGGTTGATGTCGCCGCAACCCTTTTACTTATTGTTCAGAATTTGGGTAAGTCATTTTTTCAAGAGTATCTAGGAATTGTTATTGTTCACCTCGTATATGGTTGTGATCGCTTGACGTGACGAAGTGCGCGGAAACTGTCAATGATCCGCATAATAATATTGACCACTGAGCTGTTACCATTTCTGGGCAAATAATCGTTGATCGCACGCATTAAGATGTAATTAAACAAATTTGGCTTCAGGCGATCATTAGTTTGGAAGCAGAAAGCCTTGTAATTAATGAATAATTATCCAACCGCTGAACGTGAGTGAAATAAGGTCTACTTGCCTAAAGTGAACCCATGGATTTTCG
>NW_008752353.1:74676-78593 GCF_000715545.1 Opisthorchis viverrini
GCAAGTCGGAATTGCCAGTAGGCGCTTATATATGCACAGATAATATTCTTTTTAATAAGCTAACTTGTAATATGCGCCCTCGAGTGTCCAACTAAGCTAAAACAACTAACCCTCTGGATAACAGCATTATTTTCGAAATCTTATTGACACATCCATACATTGTAGTTTAAAAAAAATATTATATTTTATTGATGTTCTATAAAGTGGACGATTATCTCGAGGCGTTGTTGAGAATTACATCAGGCGTAAATGCAAACATTCATGATAAGCAAGCGGCTGCCCACAAATAATGTTAGCGAATGATTATGACTTATGTTGGAGAGATTCACTGGTGATTTAAAAAGAATATACAGGTGAAATAATATGCAAAATGCATGCCAGTTGTACCCGTGGAAATGAAACGAGCAAAACGTGTTTTAATTTCGTGGTGAAAAGCCTCGCCTTTGCTATCTCTACAGAAAGTGCGCTCAGAGCGTCAGTTAATAATGAAGGGCCTAGTTCTGTAAAGTGTACTTGAGTTTGTGTAAAAGCGAACGCAGGCCCCTACGCCTATCCTCCGAATACATCAGAGTACCGAATGAAGGCACGCACAGTGTTGTTTCAAGTAACTTTCTTAGCCACTTTAAGCGTATCATGAAGGATGCCATCGAACAAACTCTCAAGTCCATTTCTTGTAATCCAAAATTAATTCAACCATGTTTTTTACATAAGCCTTATTAAGTCTGGATCGCTTGATGTTATTTCATGGTCATTCCACGTCAGAATTTACAAGTAAAGGATTGGTCCTCCTCAGCCATCAGGTGTTGCACTGGATTGGAACGGAGATGTACCCATCCGGAACTCCTGAATTCAGTACCTTTTACTTTCTCCCAGATCCTAGAAATCTCGAAGTGGAACACGACGTAGTATATTATATCAAAGTTCGTGAAGTCACCGACAGATAAATATTCCTCATCAAACAAATACTACCAGGCTTATAATTACCCATTTTTGGTACACCGTAAACCAGGCAGGCTATTATGGACTTCGTCAGTGTATGGTAGCAAATTACTGGCTCTTACAAGTTCACATGCCTCACAATATAACGCCGAATATGGCGAAGATATTTAATCTTGGATCTTTCCTTTGACATCTATGTTTGAGACCATAATACAGGAAGAATATCAGCAGCAATGTTTTCGGACTTCGTGAAGTATTTTTCATTGATATCTTGTAGCTTTTCATGGTTTCCAAATGCAGTAATTAAAGTAAATATTAGTGCTAAGCTGCTCTCCCTCTGAACCTGTGAGAACAGTAAAAAATTTCAATCATAGCACCGTAATAAAACATGACCTGCGCCATTCGGATGAATGCCCCGTCAGTTGAACCTAAGTTATGCTAGCGCTTCATAATCACTTTCGAAAAAACAGAAATTCATTCGGATGAATGCCCCGTCAGTTGAACCAAAGTTATGCTAGCGCTTCATAATCGCTTTCGAAAAAAAAACAGAAATATGTTGACATCCATAGCATGACATATGTTTTGTCACTCGAAAAGCTGATGTCCCTATTAGGTGCCTGAACAAAAGGGATAATTTAAGCACAAAAAACTTACATGTAATGGGCCAAGCACATTGAGGCCAGTATAAAGGGTATGCTCACATTTCTGAAGATTCTTGTGCGGAAATTCCCCAACAAAATATGAAAAGATTGTGATCCGAGATGCTTTGTACTGAGACACTCCAAAGGGGTATGAATTAACTTTAATTAGGAAGTCCTTCTGATTTTCCTACGTTTTGTATGCTTACCGCGAAATGCGTCAAATTTATTCAGCAGTATGGAGGATACGTAAGCCAAGTCACATTTGATTGGAAAACACTGTTTGTTTCTTCCAGGCTCACATGAGGTTTGTGGCTATCTACGACGGTTCAGTAGATTCCGTCTGCCTGTACCCATAATAACTCACAGTAGCGTGTGCACCAGTTGAAAATCGTCGACATTTGTCCAACTTCAGAATAGCTTATGTGCTAACTAAATCATAGATCTCGCTAGCATTTTGGTTGACTGTAATTATTCTATATTTTTCCCTCTTTCGCGCACATGCACTTCCGACGAGCGAACTTTTGGGCCGGCGTTTTACTGCTTCCCGGCGCACCTCTTCAGCCCATGAGTGCTGGGTTCACAAAGCAACATGTGCTATAAATCTCTAATCCTTGCTGAGGATAATGTTGTGTTCATTCTGGATAATTAAGTGTTTGTCTGGTATAGGGATACTGCAGCGAAATGCGCCTGTCGGTTTATTTCTGAACGCGTATTGATGACCTCATTCTACAGAGCCTTGAATATGGTCGCCCAATTTTTCCACATACGAAGCATTGTCCTATGCAACATAGTGGTAGAACACGTGCAAGCGTTTTACATTCTCACTGAATAGCACACTCATCCTCTAAACAAAATCACAATGTCTTTTGAGATTAGAAATTGCATGTTTAGGATATATTTAGCATGTAAAAACGGTATCTTCAACGTCAATCAATGATTCATTCAGCGTCTGAGTAAGGCATAATACTTCATACAAACGACTGAAACGCAAAGCTCTCCAAAGTTACCACGGATAGTTGACAACAGGTCCGCCACAGTAAAGTAAATCATGTAGTTGCAGTATAATTTATTCACATCAATTTTGCAGATTTATTTTAATCTCTACGCTCTGATCTGTGCTACATTAAAGAAGACATTGCAATTTGTGTGAATAGCGATTGTGAGAATATTTTGAGGCTATTAGTGTGTGCGTTTCGTGTACGTGTATGTGACGCGGCTGCCGTATGCCCAACCTATATCGCAACAGTATGGATTGATATATGTAAAGCTATAATTAATTTCAAACGCAGCGGTAATCTGAGCAGTGATATAATGATCCAAACGCACAGTACTTTGCACCTGGANGTCATGATTCTCTTCCCTAAAATTCAACCTCAAATTGATGCACAACATAAACTACAGCTTGAGAGTGACAACTTAAGCCGCACAAATAACAGACAACATCACCTTTGGTCAATTGTAAGATGCTAAGTAAATTATTTTAAAAAACGGTCGAATAACCACAGATAAAACTGGGGCTTTTTTAATAAACGGTATTCTTGAGTTTCATGCAAAAATGAAAGGCCGCAAATTAAAAAAAATAATGTGAAAAATGCTCCGGTCGGACAAAGCTGGATTTGTGCATGATCTTTCTCTTCGATGTTCAGCAGGATTTCGGTTATTCTGCCACCCTAAATTTTAATACATCTTCGCGGGTGCAAAGATGTGCGCAATTTACTGGTTGTTTAGTACGGTTATCTTGAGTTTGAACATAATATTGAACTCGTGTGGAGATTGAAACTCTAAATATTTTGAGACATTGTAAAGCTGCATGGATCTGGACCTTGGTTCGCACAGTCTACAATGAAATTGACTAGCACCAAGAAGTTAATCATAATTTGATAGTGTCAAACGTAGCTGACTCGTTTAATCACGCATTTGGTATTGCCCTAGTAGCATTCGACATTAAATAAATAGCATTTTGATAGATATGCCTTTCCGGGCGCGTCTATTGGAGACTTTGTTACACATGTACCAATGAAAGGATTTGTGCCAAATGATCGGGATTGGAATAAGTGAAACAGAACCTCATATGTGGCGCAAGCAAGGTTGATAAAATCTTCAAAGAATTTATGAAGCGGAACTTCGAAGTCGATGCTTCCAATTTAAACAAAATTTAAGGCACAAGTGTGGAAACACGAGTGGTGATGTGTCTGCTTGTTTCCTATAACTGGTATGCATGTTCGGTGAAACTTCAAAGGATTACTCCCGAAAATCACAGCATGCTACCTGAGTTATAGGGGGTGGAATGTAATTCTAGAAAATAAAGCTAAAACCAATTGAAAATCCAATTGAAAA
>NW_008752353.1:85797-88365 GCF_000715545.1 Opisthorchis viverrini
AGCTGATTATATTTTAAGACTCTTGAGTTCCAAAAAGGCAAGGTTTCCATAATTCCTACCTTATAAAGAATAGCTACTCGATTGCCTGTGGGGCATAGTCAAACGTGGGGTATGGCTGACTTAATGGGAAATCACGCCAACAGATATGTGATTTGCTGGAGAAAACAGGTTGCTCACAACCCTCAACTGGAATGTCCTAATTTGGCCAAAAATATGCCAGGAAATACGGCGGGTAATAAATGAAATATTTATAGAATAACATATTTATTCCACTGGCACTTGTATCGTCAAATTTGGTTTGGATCTTTCCGATTCTGATAAACAAAACAGGAAGTAGAATACGGGTGCGACATGTGATTTACTGAGAACTGAAAGACCGATTACCCCGTGTTCACAGAAGTGATGTTCCACCGTAGTCGGCTAACTGGACCCAAATAAACTCAGTCCCAAGTTTGCGTATCCACGTCCTAAAGGCTCTCTTTTGCCGATGCAGATGCTATCCGAATTTACTTGCCTCCTAATCTACATTCTGTTCAGACTGATTGGCACCAAATTCTGGGGCGCTTGGTAAGAATCACAATATTCCAATTTAGTAAGTAAACCGCACTTTAGGGAATAATAATGAAAAATAAGATCGCTAAACGCGATAGGGTGACGTCACAAACGATATTGTTATGCTTGAGTTGATTGTGTTGAGACACATTGAACACTGATTGCAAACNTTCCAATTTAGTAAGTAGGACCGCACTTTAGGGAATAATGATAAAAAATAAGATCGCTAAACGCGATGGGCTGACGTCACAAACGATACTGTTATGCTTGAGTTGATTGTGTTGTGACACACTGAACACTGATTGCAAACCCTTAGATTGCATTTCTTCAAGACTTGGTCAAACTGCGGACGAATTTCGAGATTCCATCCGATCAAATATTTATCCAGAAAGTGTGTCGTCAATGAAAACATAGAGTGATTCAGTATAATATCATACATTTAATGATTTATTATTTGGATGGACTTCCAACTGAACTGAAGTAGTAACTAATACCTAATGAAGTGCGACACTGTTCCAGATGTCGTCTGATAAATTCTTCCAGTTTTACAGCATCAAACTGTACATTCTTTGATTATTTGTTTTCGTTTTCCATGGAATTGAATCAAGAAGCGGATGTATTATAGAATTATACGCCAATTCACATTCACCTATCCGCTCATGTTTCAATAGCCGGGGAGATTTCAAACGTGGCAAGAGTTGTGACGGAAACAAAAATTTCCCCCAATAAATTTTCCAATGTTTACTGCATCAAATTGTAATGTTGCTTCTAAATTAACCAAGAATACTTTCAGGAAACAAACACAGAAAGTCTGGATCTTGCCTTGCAAAATTGTGCAACCTGGAAATTCATCATTTGACAGAAACATGATTGTATGTGTCTAATCCAGGTGGTGTGGTTTTCGTGGGAGTTCGAATGTATCTTGTCCTCGCCAAGCATTAAACTTGCATTGAACTTACACAGTGCATCTAAATTATGGATGCCCAGGTAGTAAAGCGACTCTGTAGGCCCTGATTACTGTAGTCAATGCCGATCAGTTCATGTATTACACGTGAAACCGAGTTTTATAAAGTGTGTTTGACAGATTAGACGCACAAATATTATGAACAGTCCGTCTAAATGACCAACCGAATTGAGTAGACGATACGAATCCTGTGCAGCACCTATGAAAAAAATGAAAACACGTCGAATTCAAATACGCTGAGATTCGATTACAAATGCCACTATGTAAGCAATTCAACAGGATAGAGAGTGAGTTTGCAGACCATTTGGTTGCATAATAATGACGCTGCATTTTGGAACCGGAAAACAATGAGCATTACACGAGTATGACGCNTGTTTTCGTTTTCCATGGAATTGAATCAAGAAGCGGATGTATTATAGAATTATACGCCAATTCACATTCACCTATCCGCTCATGTTTCAATAGCCGGGGAGATTTCAAACGTGGCAAGAGTTGTGACGGAAACAAAAATTTCCCGCAATAAATTTTCCAATGTTTACTGCATCAAATTATAGTGTTGCTTCTAAATTAACCAAGAATACTTTCAGGAAACAGAAAGTCTGGATCTAGCCTTGCAAAATTGTGCAAGCTGGAAATTCATCATTTGGCACAAACATGATTGTATGTGTCTAATCCAGATGGTGCGGTTTTCTTGGGAGTTCAAATATATCTTGTCCTCGCCAAGCATTAAACTTGCATTGAACTTACACTGTGCCTCTAAATTATGGATGCCCAGGTAGTAAAGCGACTCTGTAGGCCCTGATTAATTAGTGTAGTCAGTGCCGATCAGTTCATGTATTACACGTGAAACCGAGTTTTATAAAGTGTGTTTGACAGATTAGACGCACAAATATTATGAACAGTCCGTCTAAATGACCAACCGAATTGAGTAGACGATACGAATCCTGTGCAGCACCTATGAAAAAAATGAAAACACGTCGAATTCAAATACGCTGAGATTCGATTACAAATGCCACTATGTAAGCAATTCAACAGGATAGAGAGTGAGTTTG
>NW_008752353.1:91527-94268 GCF_000715545.1 Opisthorchis viverrini
TGATTTAATCTGCAATACCGTGCACCAGATGGGCCCTAAAATTCAGGGATCCAAAACCTAAATCTTCGAGATCATTCGTCAAAATCACCTTGCTAGGTTTACACTCGGTGTTCTTATACGCACTACACGAATATTATCACTAAATCCGCATTTGATCAGTGCTCGAAAAAATAACTCAATCCAATTTCATGAAATAGAAAGAGGAGTAAAATACGCGGAAAAACTAGTTAGATGCGCAAAAACAGCTTGCATGAGTAGTCCACGTATTTTGCTTCAAAAAGGCAATATGCACACACTTGCGTACGTGCCGCTTAACGCGTGCAATGTTCCACAGAATATGTATCGAATTGCTCCATGTCGGAGCGCATGAAAGTATTATTCCTCGTTGTTGTGCGATTTTTGCCGATTTAATTTCTACAAATGTCAATCTCAGACGACAAGAGTAAGATAAAATTTTGTGTATGCTTGAATTATAACTTCTCGCTACAATATTACTTTGAACGTCCTTTGATTCAGTTGCAGAATACGCTTTCAATATGTCGGAAGTTTAAACACAGAAGACTGCGTCGTTTACGGTGACACGATCTATCGCAAAGCATTTCTGATTAGTCGAGCTGACTGCATCGCTGCATTTTTGGTTCAGATTTTGAGGTGGACCTGTTTTGCATGTATTTGAAATCTTGTCATACCTGTTTTATTCAAAATCTGGCACCTACGGAGTCGCGCTCAGATCGAGATTATTTCCGATTTTCTTTTTTTCTCCACTTTGCTAAGAATGCTACGGTGGAAATAAACTAATTGGCGTGTGTGCATCTACGTCGAAATTTGGTGGGAAAATTGTTTCGTAATATAGGACGTCAAGTGTAGAATGTGCGACCGTGGACAGAATTGGCCTTAAACATCTAATTTTACAGGCACCTTACCCAATAACTTCCAATACCAGTACATTGTCTGATTTCAGGTTGTGTGTGCAAGAACGACAATTAAATGAAAGCAAACAAATAAATAGTGTTGGGAGACAAGGCACACTGAATTACTTGCCTCACTGAAAAATTTATCTGCATGTGATGACCAAATTGGCTCAATATGCTAAACCAGCGACAAAGCTGTTTCGAACGCAATTCTGTAGAATTCATAGTTAATTGGTTCTGCTAATGAGTTGGAACATTCCAATACGTAATAGGCTTTCATACTCACCAGCAATAATAAACCACAAGCGCTTCACACATACCNCAATCTCAGGCGACAAGAGTAAGATAAAATTTTGTGTATATTTGAATTATAACTCCTCGCTACAATATTACTTTGAACGTCCTCTGATTCAGTTGCAGAATACGCTTTCAACATGTCGCAAGTTTAAACAGGGAACATTGCGTCGTTTACGGTGACACGATCTATCGCAAAGCATTTCTGATTAGTCGAGCTGACTGCATCGCTGCATCTTTGGTTCAGATTTTGAGGTGGACCTGTTTTGCATGTATTTGAAATCTTGTCATACCTGTTTTATTCAAAATCTGGCACCTACGGAGTCGCGCTCAGATCGAGATTATTTCCGATTTTCTTTTTTTCTCCACTTTGCTAAGAATGCTACGGTGGAAATAAACTGATTGGCGTGTGTGCATCTACGTCGCAATTTGGTGGAAAAATCGTTTCGTAATATAGGACGTCAAGTGTAGAATGTGCGACCGTGGACAGAATTGGCCTAAAACATCTAATTTTACAGGCATCTTACCCAATAACTTCCAATACCAGTACATTGTCTGATTTCAGGTTGTGTGTGCAAGAACGACAATTAAATGAAAGCAAACAAATAAATAGTGTTGGGAGACAAGGCACACTGAATTACTTGCCTCACTGAAAAATTTATCTGCATGTGATGACCAAATTGGCTCAATATGCTCAACCAGCGACAAAGCTGTTTCGAACGCAATTCTGTAGAATTCATAGTTAATTGGTTCTGCTAATGAGTTGGAACATTCCAATACGTGGGTTTTTCAATTTCGTTTGCATGCATGCATGCGTTCATCATTTTACTTATGCAGGACTGTGACAGTTGGACTGGACACAACCGTTTGACCGATTGTTGCACGTGAATCACGAGGTATTAAATATTTTGACCGGGGTAAACATGACGTAAAATCTGACTAAATGTTTGCTCAACAGAAAGCTATGTGACGCAAAAACTATACATAATATGTGACCAGCAACCACCAGACCACCAAGCTGAATCTCTCAAATCAGTTGTTGATCGAATGGCCTTTTTTGTAATGCAAAATCAGCAGTTGTCATCAAGTTCGCATCACACAACTTTAGCAAGCTTTTTCCTATTTTACCATGTTTGAGGTTGGTGTTATACGTAATTCAGGGATTTTCTTTTCATGATAATGCAAATTAAATTACAGACATGCATAGCTAGCAAAATCTGACGTTTCAGAATTGCATAAACATGTAAAGCTTCGTAATAGGCTTTAATACTCACCAGCATTAATAATCCACAAGCGCATCACACATACCAGACACCATATCTATAATTTCTGGCTCTGGAAATTCGTCAGCTGAAGTGCTGTCTCTCTTAGACATTCCGACTTAATCAGCCAGCTTATTTTACCCTGTATGATTGTTGGGGCATCAGGCAATTATTTTAATACACTACCAGCCTGATCACGGTCCCCACATGTTTCGGAACGTCTGCGCAAGTGCATAGTCTTGGACAGAAAGCCGCAACCGATTTTGACAGATAG
>NW_008752354.1:0-524 GCF_000715545.1 Opisthorchis viverrini
CCGTTTCTGCATGAGGGAGATATTGAAATTGTATTTTCACAAGACCCACTGAATGAGTAGTAGTCAAAAATGTTGAATGTTTGGGTAAATGTTTTGCGGCCAAATATTGATTTGCAAAGCCCTAAACTAGAACCGTACCAAGGAACATCGGTGTCGTGGTCACCAGCCCTGCATTGAAGGGCACAAATGTGTCCACTAATCTCCAATTGACAAAGCTGATGCATGAATAAAAGGCGAATAGATCAGAATTGCATGAGGCACGTATTTCAAAGTCAACCGGAAGTACGTAATAGTGAGTGGGTATACAGAACCGTGTGATGTCCCCACTAGGCCATTCCCTACGACGAAACGAAGAAGAAACGAAGTCAAATAAATATTCGGTAGCTTCTGATCAAATCCTCTCATTGACGCCATTTATTCCTCCGTTGCTAATCACCATGCGCAGCGTTGAACTTACTCGACTTGATGAAATTGGGAACTGTTTGATGGAGTCGGAATTAAGTGTGGTGATCTCTGGTCACGTC
>NW_008752354.1:7540-10322 GCF_000715545.1 Opisthorchis viverrini
TAGCTTGGAATGGCACAACAGTGAACGAGATTCTGTACACAGCTAACTTACCGCTACATTCGGGTTCCCTGCTTCAATGACCGAACGAATAACTTGACGGTGTGGATGAACACAACAGTGAGCAGCCGTTAGTATCCATTTATTTGACAAAATACTACCGGAACATATACTTATGGACTGGTCACTCCACAAATAAGTTGATTTCACTGCCCATGTGTAGGTGCCTTGGACTACGTTCGTTCCACCAACTATGCGTTTGTCCACGTGTGCAACATCAACAAATGTCAGACCTGAAATGTTCCAAGCAAAAGACATGGCAAAATTGAGCTGCGCTCATGTAGTGACCCATTAAGAGAACGATGACGAAGCCCAAAAGGAGGTAATAACTAGCAAATTGGGCTGCGATGGTGAGCTTACCAGCGGTAAAAAGCAAAACCAGTAATTGAGGTCTGCACTTCGGAAACCTGAAATAGATAGAAAATCCCATCCAACAAGTGCAAACTGTCTACTGAATACACTCAACATATAACAGGCGGATGATCGTAGAAATGCAGACATATTTAAGGAGGTCAGAATTTGGAATAGTTTGAAGGATTATCAAATTTATTTTAGGAGTTACGCGTCAAGAATTAGTTAAAAAGCACACAGTATACTCAGCGATGCGCGAACGAGGCGTCCTATTCTTGTGATACGCTAGCACAGTGAAGGAACCGGGAAACGCGTAGCTTACCGTCGAGGGTTCATCGCCTTTTCCTTCACAAGTACCAGATGGCTTTTCAAATCTCGGCCTCTTCATATATCCTTCATTCTCCGAGAGTCATCATTGCATGGCTCGTTTTGACCACGTACAATAGGTCAACATGACCTACAAGATGGTTGTGAGAAATTCAACAATCTGCTATTTGCCTTGCCTCGTGGAACACAGTAAACATTTTGTTTGAACAGTTGATTCACTGAAAACAGGTTTGTTTTTGGTCAACTTTGTAAATATTATGGTAGGCGATTGTTTGCTAATGTATGTGGTCTTTTTGATAATTCATTCTTCTCTAGTCATTCTTCCCAGCATTTACCCTTGTGATGCATGCCCAAATACATCAAATACGTACTAATGTGAACCCCGGTTAATTATAGATATCTTTCGATGATAATTTTAACCACATTTCCGTTCAATTTCAGTTGAGTCAAAGACAAGAATACTGGGTGTATAACCGGAATGAATGAAATAAATGGGAAGTTTCAGGTGAAATCCAGGGGGATTCCTCTTCCCCGTTTCTGCATGAGGGAGATATTGAAATTGTATTTTCACAAGACCCACTGAATGAGTAGTAGTCAAAAATGTTGAATGTTTGGGTAAATGTTTTGCGGCCAAATATTGATTTGCAAAGCCCTAAACTAGAACCGTACCAAGGAACATCGGTGTCGTGGTCACCAGCCCTGCATTGAAGGGCACAAATGTGTCCACTAATCTCCAATTGACAAAGCTGATGCATGAATAAAAGGCGAATAGATCAGAATTGCATGAGGCACGTATTTCAAAGTCAACCGGAAGTACGTAATAGTGAGTGGGTATACAGAACCGTGTGATGTCCCCACTAGGCCATTCCCTACGACGAAACGAAGAAGAAACGAAGTCAAATAAATATTCGGTAGCTTCTGATCAAATGCTCTCAGTGATGCCATTTATTCCTCCCTTGCTAATCACCATGCGCAGCGTTGAACTTGCTCGACTTGATGAAATTGGGAACTGTTTGATGGAGTCGGAATTAAGTGTGGTGATCTCTGGTCACGTCACAGTTTTGTGTCCAACTGGTCAATATTCGAGACGGTGATGAAAAAATTAAATATACTGCTCCGTCTCCTTGAATATTTTGCACGATTAATTTGACCGGTATTGTTGAGAAAGTTTTTCGCTAAATTTGACTTTTTTCGTTAATTGCATACATCGCTAGCGAATAATAAGTAAAGGTGAAAGCTTAGCGAAAATGCGTGAGATTTGCTGCACGGTTACGCGAAAGCTCAGGGTAGATTTCGAATAACTTGTGCGCGCCGCTTTACCAAGTCTTCTGAGCAAAAGGCGCACTCACTGGGCATCATCCTTGTGCTTGAGTTCGACTGTGAAAATATTTTCGGAATGTTTGAACCACGAATCGTAGATCTTACCCGCATCAGTTTCATAATGGAAGTTTGTTATCACTAACCATGCGCAGCGTTGAACGTACTACCTCACTTGCACTATTCTGAATTTGCAAAATTAGAATACGTTCGATGGAATGGAAATAATATGTGAATCTATCTTTAATTCGCTTTCTTGTATCTTTTGTAACCAGCCTCAGTAACTTCGCGTAGAATAAAAACTTGCTAACGCGGAAACCACAGCTTTATTACGAACCAGGGAGCGTAAATGTTGCAATGCCTTCGCGGTATTTAAAGAACACATTTGACATTGATCTAGTCTGTCTGATGGGCGATTAGCGAACGCACATCCTCACCGACCGTGCTTCGACGAAATACCTAAACGCTGAAATCGTCGGTCGTGCTTCTGTGCGGTGCCTGAACATTCATAAGTCGTTGCTGAGTTGTTGATTGACTGCTTGAGCGTCCTCTCGGGAATTGGCATTATTGGTGGACGTTTGACGGCTTGCCTACTGCCACTTGGTGGGGTTTTAGATTCTCGGTAGGTTTCGAGCACTCTGCGGTAATCTGGGGTAAATTACTGGTAAATAGTCGCCAAGATTGACTGGCAATTTCATGGTGCGCCTCCATGTCAGTGAATAGTTTGCAC
>NW_008752354.1:10332-12692 GCF_000715545.1 Opisthorchis viverrini
TTTCCTAACAGTTTCATATATTTTGCAGTCTATTACACACCTACTATTTTAAGAAAACAAAAATAAACATGCCGTGATTTATGAAGCCGAAGTTACCTTTGAACAAACGTCATAGAGATTTAGAACATTCATAAAGCTATGCAACAAGTCGATAGGAACTTTACATTCTCTTGATACCATAATAATTAACGCCATCAAATACAACAACATTAGAAACACAATGCATCATGTTTGACATTGATGCTTCACTGTCGCATAACGGCTAGCCACGCGGACACCATTCTGTAAGGGAGCCGCATCAACAGCACTTAACTCTTCCTAGTCTCTTTGGCCCCCTTCGGACAATTCATGAGCTGTCCATATCACAGTTTGGCCCATTCTGAGGGAGGAATGCCAACACCACTCACCTTAGTGGACGTCAATTAGGCATGCGTAGCACATGGCTGAACCAAGGCAGTTTAAGTTGCCCCATACTTTCCGCGAATGAAGTACCCACCGCACAACCAACTACCCGTTTCCTAACTATCTCGAATTCGTTACGAAATCGTTGACGCCTTCCGACACCAGCAAGGCTTTTGAGACACCTGTGGTCACAAACCTAAATACACTTTAACGCTGTTTGTAGAAGTCATGTCTTGCAACCATACGGCAATGTAGCTCATACTGTAACCCAGCATACGTGACCTACGAGATCCAGTGACATAACATTTTGACATCACGAATGTCGAAAATTAGCAAAGGGGGTTGGGGTGTTTGAGATTCGTGCGCTAACTTCACCAAGCATACCTGTATCAGAGCCAACACAACCACCGAGGTATTTTAATCCTCCGCCAACTCCAGTGCTTCTTCTTGAATTCCAAGGCGAATGCTCGGAGACTGAATGTTCTTGAACATGAGTTGGCAGATTGAAGGTCCAGGGAAAACGCCGGAAAACGATGATTTTTTTTGCAGATTCTTATTTCCCATTCTTATTGTGTACAACGAAATTCCATGCTTTTGTTGTTTTGGTCCTAGGACTTGGCAGATTGCCTTTAATTGTTGCGGACCGGTGTTTACAAGCCGGCCTAGTCATACGATCTGGTATGTGTATAATTCTATTATTTTATTGTAGTATTCGTAGTACCGCATTTTTTGATAAACTTCTATTTGAACGGTTTGACATTTGAGGTTTTGCACATAACTCAACGTGGCCCCGAGCTGATTGCTGGGTACAGTTTTTGGTTTTGTACCTTGGATGTGCTCCACACACTTCTTTAAGTTAAAAGGTGGCACCGGCTGTGCTCACCCTATCTACAACTTTCCCAACATAACTGCCGGATATTGGAGAACTTCCTGTGTTCGCACCAGCATTGCATCGACGATGAAGTTAAACAGGGAAGCAGGATAGTGCTTTTTGTTAAGAATCTTCTAGAGAACTCTCCATACACCCTCAAGTGCACACTCTCAAGGTGTGAATATAGGCGCCGGATGATGTTGACAAATTTCTGAGGCAAATGTGGTTGACAAAACTGATGACTACAAGAATCGAACGCATTCATGAAACCAAGCTATAAACAACATTGTGGATCGGATGTACATAAGGCGTTGCCCAAACACCTGACGGAGACTGCATATGTGGGCGATGCAACCTCTACCCAGTCGAAATCCCACTTGATGCTTGCCGGTCAAGGATTCGCCCGCCGCAGTTAAACTAGTAAACAGTGACCTCCACGGCTTGGGTTCTCGCCTCGGACAAGCTGGCAAACACTGTTTCCCAACTTCTACAGATCAGGGTGACAATTACCATGGAAATTTTATGTATGACAATCCGTCGGCGACAATCAGTAAACTACAAATGGCGGAGGAATTCTTGCGTAAGAATGCTGTCCATTCTTCGAATGCCTCAGGGCATTTGTTTGTCATTGCCCGACATACATTTTTTTAAGACTTCACTTCGAATGAACACGAGGACTCACCCACATTATGTCGGACAACATAAAAGGGACTGGCCTTGCTGGCAGAACAACAAGACGATAGATATGAGTGTTGGTGCTACGTTTTGTTGGTCGCGATTTACTTCTAAGCCGAAAAGTTTTCATTTTCTAACGCATTAAATATTGCACCAGCTTGACGAAAGGATAAGGTAATACAATGCCATCTTAATAAATCATGTGACCTTGGAGGAAATTCAAAATTGCAGTGTATTTATCCACTAAATTAAATGAGGCCAAACGCTGTGGTGCAAGTGTTTACACTCCACGAGTTTTACTTTTTCAGAATTACCTGTGCAAATAGACAGCACAAACAGGGGTTCAGAAGTACAGAACAATTGGGAGATCAATTTGCGTCTCCCAATTAGTAAACAAAGTGTTATGTAGACG
>NW_008752354.1:16516-26499 GCF_000715545.1 Opisthorchis viverrini
TACGATCTGGTATGTGTATAATTCTATTATTTTATTGTAGTATTCGTAGTACCGCATTTTTTGATAAACTTCTATTCGAACGGTTTGACATTTGAGGTTTTGCACATAACTCAACGTGGCCTCGAGCTGATTGCTGGGTACAGTTTTTGGTTTTGTACCTTGGATGTGCTCCACACACTTCTTTAAGTTAAAAGGTGGCACCGGCTGTGCTCACCCTATCTACAACTTTCCCAACATAACTGCCGGATATTGGAGAACTTCCTGTGTTCGCACCAGTATTGCATCGACGATGAAGTTAAACAGGGAAGCAGGATAGTGCTTTTTGTTAAGAATCTTCTAGAGAACTCTCCATACACCCTCAAGTGCACACTCTCAAGGTGTGAATATAGGCGCCGGATGATGTTGACAAATTTCTGAGGCAAATGTGGTTGACAAAACTGATGACTACAAGAATCGAACGCATTCATGAAACCAAGCTATAAACAACATTGTGGATCGGATGTACATAAGGCGTTGCCCAAACACCTGACGGAGACTGCATATGTGGGCGATGCAACCTCTACCCAGTCGAAATCCCACTTGATGCTTGCCGGTCAAGGATTCGCCCGCCGCAGTTAAACTAGTAAACAGTGACCTCCACGGCTTGGGTTCTCGCCTCGGACAAGCTGGCAAACACTGTTTCCCAACTTCTACAGATCAGGGTGACAATTACCATGGAAATTTTATGTATGACAATCCGTCGCCGTCTCAGTAGACTACAAGTGGAACTACAAGGGGAATTCTTACGTAAGATCACTGTCCATCCGTCGAATGCTTAAGGGCATTTGTTTCTCACTGACTAACATACATTAATTTAAGACCTCACTTTGAATGAACACGAGGAAATATCCACAGTGTGTCGGACAACATAAAAAGAACTGGCCTTGCTAGCAAAACAACAGGACGATAGCTATGAGTGTTGGTGCTACGTTCTATTGGTCGAGATTTCCTTCTAAACCGAAAAGTTGGCAGTTTCTAACGCATTAATATCGCGCCAGCTTGACGAAAGGATGAAGTAATAGAACGCCATCTTAACAACGCATGTGAATTTGGAGTATATTCAAATTTGCCGTGTANAAATTTCTCGCACACAACTTTAATTCATTTTGATTCAGTGTGGATAAATGCTTACTATGCCAAATGTAGAATGGAATCAGAATGTTGAGGCAAGTGATCAGAATCCCCGTAGGTTTTCGCGGAGTTAACTGAAATTTGTCACTGAGCTAGCTGACAAATCTTTGGTAAGATTTGCTTCATCAGGTAGATCGTGGAACCGCGGTCGTGAAGTGGCTTTGTGACCATTAGAACAACCATCATATTGGACCGGATTTCTGCTTAGTCGAAACAATTAGGTTTGTGATATCCATTCAGTTACGGATCGGCACAAGTTGACAACACCGAATCGTTTTCAACGAATGTGTATAGTAATTAATCCTTCTATGACACAACTCTTGATTCTCATTCAGGGGTTAACTCCCATTTTTCCTGTGAGTTGAATAACTCCCGACTTGATGGTGTTACCTCAGAGTGATTGCTAAATTACACTTTTACCAAGACGGTTGATTTCCCTGGAACTTAGACATCAAACTAAGTTCCCTATGGCTTTCATTCTGGATAATTTAGTAAACACTCGCAATATAGGTGTTTTTGGGTAGTTTTTTACACCTTCGCGGTTTAACTGTCTTAAATAACACTTGGTTGCATCCGCGCAGAACGTTCGACGAGCTGGGCGCACTTAATCCAAAAAGTAACCTTCAATGCTCCTGCTAGACATTGGGTTGATTGCCGAACAACAATGCGGCGCATTCGTTTTGCTAAACTGGGTGATGAGCAAAAAAGTTGATTTTGATTATATTTCAAAAATTCAGTCACCCAACTATATCTAGTCATGGTGTTTGAGGTGATACCCGAACTAGAGACATATTCAATGCGCGCACATTTAGGACCACTGCTTCAGAACAATATACTCCACCTCGAAATACAGTGATGAAACTAGCCTATAAATCACTGGCCTGATTGGCATGCCTCAGCAACTTCCGCCAGTATCTAATCGCACACTCGTCAGAAAGAAAATGCGCTGACTATGGAAGTGAAGGTGAGAATGGACGCACTACGTATGATTTTTTCTCTAAATGCTTCACAGAAATTCTTCAAGTCATCTGGATCTAGAGAGCATAAATACGTACCACGTGGAATGGAAATTGGAATCTCAATATGGAAGCAACAGGTCACAATATTTGTAGAATTTCTCGGAGTTCACTGGAACTTGGAAGAGTATTCGCTAGCTAACAAATCCTTAGTAAATGCTGCCTCATATGGTAAATCCTGGAGGCGGCCGTAGGTGTTTCGTGACCACCATTAAAACCGTCACGTTGATCAACCTGGGACAGGATTCCTGTTGAAACAAAACGACTTGGTTTTGTAATTTCAGACTAGTTACAGATTGGGGACAGGTAAACAACACCGAATTGTTCTCAACGAATGCATGCAGCATTCTAGTGGTTATTTAGGCATGTATATAAAGGGCAACCGTTAATTCTTAGTCATCGGTAAACTTCCCTTCTTCCTGTGAGGTGAATAAGTCCGCACTTGTCTATGTCAACTCGGGGAGCTCGATAACTTATAAGAAATCATATCGAACCGGTTGAGTTCCCTGGGGCTTAGACATTTAATTACATTACAGAACACATTATCGAACACCGAATCACATTACAAAACATTCGGTAACCTGAACGCGCCTATCCTAAAAGTAACCGTAGAAGTTCCTGCTAGACTTTGATTTGATTGCTGAGCAATGATGTGGCCCACTTATTTCGCTAAGCTGGGTGATGAACGAAATAGTTTGTTTTACCAGAAAAGAAAGTGATGACTAAGGAACCATTCTGTATGGACCCAACATCTATGGTTTTTCTCACAAAAGTAAACAACTTCAGAGATTCCTGATTTTTAACTGGGGTGTTGGTAGATCTCTCAAAACGAAAATGAAAGCATCCACACGCAAATGCATTTGGAACTGTTCATCGGACTTTGCTACTGTAAGTGGTGGACGAGTGCAGCAATAGTTTGGAAGGAGCTATTGTTTATGTTATTTCTATTCACGGTCACCTCCAAACGCAGGTTGCTTTACCAAGGCTGTATTTTCAGACATAAGCTTGACAAATCAAAAGTTTGTGCCCTCCCATTTTTGACAGTTTCACTCGACTTCCCTTGTCTTGCTGAATGATGTGGCTGAAAGTACAGTGGCCAAAACTTCGGGAAAAACAATTTGCTTGACATGTCCACGTTTACCAAGCGAGTTTTGTGATGTTTCACGTTTGCTTTTAGGGTTTGAACAATTGTTACTTCAGAATACATCCTCGGTTTTATTGCAGCGCTTAGCTGTTATCTGATACGATGATGCTCATCGAAAGTGTTTGAAGCACTGGTCTGTGCTGCAAACACATGCATACAAGATGGAGGTCGATTCTGATAAGCCACATGATAAGATTTCTGAACTTCATCAATAATATGACTCGTAATGTGTGCGGGAAAACATCAAACTATTCACAATTTGATTAGTAGTGAGGCGAATGTTTACGATTAAATCTTTTACTTACTTTGGAGATGTATTGGTCGGAATATGTGAGTACGACATATGACAAATGTGCGTTGGCATTTCGGGGCATATGTGTATGCATCGTGATGACTAACTAATACTATATCCATGGGATGAGTTACTATCTTCCATGGTGAAAGTCTCTACGTCCTTACTCTGTTAAAAATTGTTGTTTATGTGCACACACCGAAGTGTTTCGAAACAGTCGCAGGCGTGAAGAACTTGGTTCTCCGTTGAATCTGCCAGTCATGTATGACTGATCTGCAGGAGTCCGACGTTTGTTTTTGATATTGATTCGCTAACCCAGTTTTGATAACGTTTGAATAGTGCATCCGCTTTTCCTAATATTAAATTCGGTGAGATTCGCAGATGATGATGAATGTATGAGCTTTTACCCGTTTGGGATTTCAACACCAAACATTATCCGACGAAGGGGCACATTGTAGCGGCCACTGTCGTATTTAACTATTCGGAATGAAATATCGCAAGAAACACTCATAATGGGTGTATATGTTGCCTTTATTCATTTCGCCTTGGATCCATTCCCCAGAATCTCGTTTATTTATGGAAGCGTATTCGCAATTCATGAGCAATCTGTCGTGCCTCACTATTCTGCATAGCAATAAAATAGTTTGAAACTTATTGCTTGCAGTTCTTTGACGGCTTTTCAACCAGCGCAAAGAAAGCAATCCCCATATGTAGTCACCATTATTGTCCTCAGGGACAACATGACATCAGTGTTCAACACCGATGCTTCGCTGCCGTTTTAGTTGATAGCCGTATTGTGAGGAACAAAATAAAGGTGGAATTGGAACGGACTTAGCGCTAGCTTACAACAACCTTTTAAAGTGCCTACACCCCAGACACTCGGCAATATGGTAGAAACTGACAACAAGATCGACACTGACATCGTTTGGCACCCATATCTTGCAGTGTCTCCAACCAGGAGCAGGGGATCACGCGGTCCCTATCCTGGAAGGCGACAGCACCCAAGCATTTTGTGATCTCCATACCCCTCTGCAAGATCAAGGTTTGGCCACCTATCTCCTTCCGCCACTGTGAATTGGGCATGAAAAATAGTGATCTCTTCGGGCCTACAAGGGGGAGGAGCATGCCAGTCAATCGAGTCAAATGTGCCTTGGAAATCAAGGAATACTAGAGTCGCGGGTCGCTTATACGTATGGTGTTGTTCTAGTACCTGATGAAGTGTAAACATTTGATCGACTGAACCCGTACCAAGGCGGCATTTCACTTGCTGCTCTCGAGTCAGTGTATCACGACCCACCGTAGGGTAACGAAGCACAAGTAACGCCAGCAGTCTCGATACGACCGGGGTTAAGCTGATCCCCCGTGTTCCCACAATTACTACGGGCCACGTTTTGAAAATGGGCTCTATCACCGACTCTCCCCAGTTGTATGGGGAGAAGCAACTCCGTATGAGTGCGTGGTTGGAATCCACAAATATGTTCCAAAACGACTGGCAGTCAGTTAGTAATCCCTGTCGTCGGTGACTGATGGCAATATGATCAATCTGAGTTTGTGGTAGGTATGCCGTTGGAGGACACTATGTGGCCAAACGGCTTCGTCAATTTCGGAATTCGGTACCGGACAAAAACAAATTGTGATCAGCACACAGCTGAAGCAATCGATTTCTACTGTCCGTACCTACCTAGTCCAATCCATGTTGACCTCCTCATTAAGTCTCAGATACGCTAAGGTTGCCCACTTATGCATTTGGATCTCCATTACGGTATCCATTACGATATCTGGGCTTTTAGCTCACCGTAACAGCGCATTCAGGGTGTCGTAAAACCCGTCTCCGAAAGCGTTGGAGCTTTGGTCAGTTATAGCATAAGCAGACACGCTAAACAGACATCGAGCAACTTCCCGCTTGTGAGACTCCTTCACAGACGTTGCCAGGCAAACCGCACAGAGGTGACTATCAAAAGGTATTCAGTCAAGCAAGGATAATTTCGCCCGGTGACTTAGGACGATGACAATTCCTGCACAACCCGCTGCTACGGCTTCTGGATCACCATAGTTGCATAGCAGGAAGCAAGTGGAGATTGATGGGGTGGTTAACTCAATCACTGTGATTGAATCTTTAATTCTTGTTTGTGAGACACAGCACACATCAGTGCCAAGTAATTCGAGTGTTAGTGCAAGAGCGGCTTGTTGTCTTGCTTGATTCAGAGTGCGGACTTTGAAGGCGGTCAGACAGACTGGATGTCGAGGCTTGAAGTTTGATTCACGGATACCTGAGGATGTCGATGGCGTGAGACGAGCAGATGTTGCACGTGAAACCGATGAAACACGAACGGAGTCATCAGTCCTTGGGGATGCACCGACAAGGAGAGAGTTATTAATTGGGGGAGAGGGGGAATAAAAAGTATGTGAAATAGAAAGAAGGGAGGTGTCAGCTGTCACCAGTTTTCACTTCCCCGACCTGCTGTATGTAGCAGGTAAGTCGACGCGTGTGATGGCACCACGCCCCGGCCGATGTGGCATGGGTTTATTTGTGTGTGCAACTCATTGTTGTGCGCGGGCTGGCATACTGTCAGGGAGTGCACACCTAGATAGGATTAGTGCCACTGAATGAGGAAATGCCAATCGTGCTCAGACGGCAAAAATGTTCATGCACTGTTTATGCACACTCAATTATTGGCATTCCTCAAAATATCCTGCTGGTGTTGCAACTGGTGATGCATCAGGTGTCGCCATGGCTGAAAATTATCTACTTAAAATAGAACCAATGGAACCAGCTTTTGAGCAGATTCAAGCACTTTCCTCAGGAGGGGGAGGAGTAACTTCAGGAACCAGTGAGATGTTATAGCGTCCTCAAGTATCCCTTAGACTCACAAAGAATGCATGTGTCATACATAGACTGCAAGAAGTGGATGGATAACTGCTGATCACAGAAACAAGTACCCATGCACCGAGCTATATTTTCGATGTTCCGGACGGAGTGTCGCTCAATGCAGTTAGCTAATAACATAATCGATCAGACTAACTGCTGGTCAATTTTGAAGCACACGATCAACCAACACCCAGATCATCTGGTTACATTGGGAAAAGACCACATCAATCTTATTCATCCGCATACACATCAATCTTGAAAGGTAAAATGCTATTTATTCATTTTTACTAATTATTCTACTGAACATGCCGTCGGATTCCGTAATCCTCATCATGAAAAAAAGTCTGGAAAATACTGGTACACATCGAAGGATAATAACTACCTGATTTCCGTTACAACGAGACATGTTGCGAGCTGGCAAACCGAACCACTACTCAATGCGTGCAGCTGGAACTGAGCACACTGTCACCATGCTGAAGACAGTTTGCAGGCCTCTGCACGTTTTGCTACCCATCTTACACACTAGGTTTTCTGCGGGGTATGCAAGCATCCGTGGAGCGACAATTCGAACCTCAGGTGAATAGTCCAGTGGCTGGCAGGTTAACCCGTATAGGCTATTTCATTCTGCTGTTATCGGACATTACAGGGGTGCTGAAGAAAAAATGGGGTGGGATTTGAAGTGATAAATCAGGTGAATTGAATGTCACCGAAGTGTGTAATCGTAGGATACTAACCCAACGGTTTTCCATTTCACAGAGACATAAGGCCAGTTGAGTTAGTTTGTGTGCTTTCACGATTTTTTATGCAAGTTAGGAAGAAAGTTAGAAAGAACCCTAAGCACGAGCACTTTACGGCTGTTGTCACATATACTCGGTAGCTGCTTACTCGAAATGGGAGATCCCAAGGGGGATCGTCACACTCAACACACCTAGGAGGTGTGGGCCATTTTGTACTTGGGTGAAAAGATGGCCGGCGTCTACTGACGTTGAAATGGACCATGGAGCTTAAGGTCAATACCACTGCGTCCAATGGTGGAAGAGCGTTCGTCGCAACTTGCACACACTGAAGAAGTGGTCACTGACATCCAGCTTTCAATTTAACATGCTATTATTTTTCACTCTCGGTTCACCAACTAATGAATCCAGGCGATTATGGAATTTGTTGAATCCAAGTTTGTGTGTTCATATGTGGTAGTCTAGCTGCGCTTAGTTTACGCTAAGCGCAGGCTCGCAGTGGAATGAAGTGTTTACATACCAGAATGATACTTGTTCACCAAAACTGTTATAATGTCTTCATTCCCTTTTAATAAAGACACAAGAATAGGTTTGGGGACGATACTACACCACACCATTACTTGTAACTAAATTTTCGTACCATTACTTGTAATTGAAATTTTCGTGAAAAGCCTTAACAATCAGGTTGCACTTCCGAGCATTAGAATTCGATCGACAACATATTAGCCACATGGTCTAATTGTATCAGAACGGGGAAAAACGCGCAGTTCTTCCAACAAAAATTATAAGCATGGAGCTTCAAATGTATTTTGAAGGTTCTTCCTTGTAGACGTTTGGGAAGGCTTGCCAAATCCTTCTAATCAGACCGCTTGGGTTGTCGGATTAGAAGTACGGATTTTCAAATGTCCCTTGTTTGAAAGCCCCTAGAAAGCGCCTGAATGATAGACATATATGCACCAAGACTTGCCTCCCATAATAAATTCTTCATGCCGTTTCTCTAAGAATACGTAGCCCAATCAACGATTAGCTTATCATCATTTCAAGATCGCTCGCTAAGAATTGCACCAAACGTTCCAAAGAAGCTATACATTGCCTCCATATTTGGTTAAAATTTTCTCTAGGCAATCAACAGCCTGCGTACGCCGATGGTACACCTGTGGATCCGAGCTACCAGTTTTTCTGCCCGGTGCTCTCTATATTTGTCATCCTACAATGAGAAGGAACATCCTCATTGTCGATATGAGTCGGCTGACATCCTATCTGAAGTTGGGCTTGTTTTCTACTATTCACTTCACTTATATGTGAGGTATTCCCTTACACAGCAGAGTTTGTAGTTCGTTTAATAATTCATGCTTTGAAGTTCCAAAATGGTCCACAATTGTGTACCATTAAATTTCTTAACTCTTCTTGTGTCAAAAGGAAGACGTCGTTTCAAAATATTCATAACAACAAGTTACTCACTGGCAATGAAATGTCGTACTTGTTGGGAGAACGCTGTAATAAATCTAGAGGGACATGATACATTTGGAAATAATCGACTAACGCCAATTGTCCTGGTGCTCGTAATTTGGAAAGAAGTTTCGGTAAACCAGCTCTTTCGTGTAGCAACAAAATCAGCAGCGACCATTGACCCGGTGAACTGAAATGAACGGGAATGTAGAAGGATTTAGATCAGTTTCAGTTGGATCAATTAACTTTAAAATAATGCGTGATTCATTGGTAGTCCTGGTAATATATGATAGTCCTCCGGGTGTAACAGATGACTCTTCATTACTGCCAGAAAATAAAAAAAATCCAACGAAAAATATACAGTATGCAAAAATACAATATGAAACGCTGATGTTTCTGTGTTACAAAGGAGTAATTTATTTGAGAGCCATACTGCAAATATAGAGGGCACATGTACTAGCCCACCAAAATGATTCTGAGGTACCCACACCTCCAGAAATACATTCAGAGAGATGAGTTTATGAGAGGATTACTAGAAATGGGTATGTGTGGAATCAATTTTACGAGATACAAAAGAGTGAAACGTCAGCACTAGATTTCGGTAGTAGTCGGCTCTGTGTTTACTGTGAGAGACGATTTATTTGACGAAGAAGCCTGACGGCCGATGTGCTAGATACGGCTTCAACAAAAATTGTTATTGGTTTATTCACACTCGACCCCCGGTTATTTTAACAGTCAAGTGGAATTAACTTAACGAGCTACACAACGTATTCAGGAGAACCTAACCGCACAAGGTCTGTTTTGTTGGATCCCTTTCGCTAAACCATTTCTTTGATTGACTATTCCTGATCGGCCTGAGCTGCCGAGTTTGCGTTCTGAATGTCTAAGACCCTACTCCCGTGCTAGAGAGATTCGAGTTTTACCTGGCCCTGAGTTACGACACCAATAATTCAGCCCTATCAATATCGCCACTAGACATCACTCAAACATGCGTGTGGGCCAATCATCAAATAATGCGCCGGGACCCAAAGGCATATGTGCGAATTTTTATTCAGATGAATTCCACTGCTCATATCGTAGCTCAAGCTGGGACATAGAGATCCCAAACTGGGAACCCTAATTAGATGTAGGTGGATCTTTACGAGAGCAAGCATGTAAAACCTTCTGCCTTACTTCTGAACATAATACTGTTTTAAGAACGGACACTCATGCGATTTACCGAAATCCTCCGACAGTCTTTGGAGCACTTTATGGAATATCCAAGATAGACGCTGACTAAATCAGCTGTGTTAAAGTCTGTAGGTTTTAT
>NW_008752354.1:28635-30604 GCF_000715545.1 Opisthorchis viverrini
TACGTCGGAGTGAACCAGAATGTGATCAAGTCTTCCGATTCTCAAGGTTGTCTTTACTCGAACGTCCTGTATAGGGAAAACAGTGGTGCATATCCATGAATATATTTGATCATCCCACTAGTACAATAAAACATCATGGGATGGTTGACATTTTATTCTGAATCCAAGCTAGTTGTGATGTCACGCGCATCAACATTGTAGGTTTGCCCGTCGAGTTCTCACGCCAACCACTAGACACTGCGCCAAATACAGTTGGGTTCTGTGAATAGTTCCCCACGAATCCAGCTCCACTCTCGCTCTGTAATTGTAAGTGAAAATTCATTTCAACCATACAGTCATCTATCACAAATGTTTCCAATTAGTTTTCCTCAATTCAATGAATAGACTTAACTAGAGGAATGTCTTGCGACAGAAACATTCCTCTCAGGTTTAATTTTCTCATCACTAGGTGCGGTCCAGTGATCGTCTTCCACACTTATCCCCCACTCACTGATAAAGGTGAGTCGGAGATATCGGATATTTCAGTGGTTGTGCTTTCGCCTAGAAAGCATGTCCGCGGTTTTCATTCATAAATATTCATAGATTTACTTGAGAAGCCCCAGTGCTTGTCGAGTTCGATGTGAAGCACAAACTGATTTGCCAATATGTTCTCTACATTGTTGGCATGATTCTTTGAAAACCAACTTTCCAACTTTCGTACATGAGAAAAGCTACGTGCTTCATAATATATCCGGCATATATTTGGACCACGTTGGTTTGCGCACCAAACCGCAGAAGTTGATTCGTTGCAATGGAACCATTGCAACAAATGCGCCTGGATGAATAGAGTAATACGTAAAACATTTGAACAGACATCAGATTCTAGAATTACTTCGGCTTACATGCACCGATTCAGGAGCTGCCATTTCCTAACGAGATTTCGAGGTCACTCGGACTCGAGACAATTTGGCCACAAGATTGCGAAACCCACTTGCCGATTTAGACAACAAGTGAGATGGCAAGTTTGGAGAGTGGTCCAATACAAGAAAGACGGTATAGGCGTAATGAGGTCAGTGACGTTGCCTTACATGAAAACATTTGCACACAAGCCTTCTAACTACGGCTGTCACATTCACAGCACAAACTTTCTGACACATAACATCCCGAAAATGTAACAAATCCGACTCAGGATGTAACGGTGATACTACTGATCGGGAGGCACGCGAGTAGTATGTGTTGTTCGTAGAGTTTCGCTTTGCGTCGACTGAAAAAGGGAATTCTGTTGCGAAATTCGTGGGGCCACTTTGTAACATTTGCTTGGATTTGACCGACGAATCAGTATGTCAACGCACTCGATACGCCTAGGCGACAAGTCCGTGCAGCACGCGTTCCTGATCAGCCCAGACGTAGGGCAGACAATATTGGGAGCTGATTTTCTCAAGGACAGAGATGCCGTGATTGACCTAATGCAGGGAAGGCTGGTGACAAAGTATGGCGCAATAAGCTTGAAGGCTATCCAGGCACTGTCGTGAGGGGGCTGTGTGTCCGGAAACTTCCGTCTTGTAATGTATCGCCAATTCCAGCCGTGGTTGAGGAATATTCCGAACTGTTTACGGGCGATGAGGATCCGTTTGGATTCTGTCCGTGGATTGAATACGAAATTCCTCTGTCATCTGAACGCTTTCGACCTTACGGCCCCCGTCCATTGCCTGTCCATCTACGGGAGGAGGTTCCTAGACAGATTCAGATGTTGAAGAATAGTATAATCGAAGAAGCCAACAGTGCGTACAATTCTCCAGTTGTGCTTGTAAGGAAAACGAACGGAAAATACAGTTTTGTGTGGATTTCCGGCGCTTGAATGAACTGACCGTAAATCGGGTTGTGGCTGGGCCTTCAGTTGCAGAGATTTTCGATTCCCTCCAGCACTCCCGATACTTTACTGTGTTCGACTTGCATTTCGGATATTGGCAACTACCTATCAAGGAGGAGG
>NW_008752354.1:32140-38571 GCF_000715545.1 Opisthorchis viverrini
CAACTTCTGCGGTTTGGTGCGCAAACCAACGTGGTCCAAATATATGCCGGATATATTATGAAGCACGTAGCTTTTCTCATGTACGAAAGTTGGAAAGTTGGTTTTCAAAGAATCATGCCAACAATGTAGAGAACATATTGGCAAATCAGTTTGTGCTTCACATCGAACTCGACAAGCACTGGGGCTTCTCAAGTAAATCTATGAATATTTATGAATGAAAACCGCGGACATGCTTTCTAGGCGAAAGCACAACCACTGAAATATCCGATATCTCCGACTCACCTTTATCAGTGAGTGGGGGATAAGTGTGGAAGACGATCGCTGGACCGCACCTAGTGATGAGAAAATTAAACCTGAGAGGAATGTTTCTGTCGCAAGACATTCCTCTAGTTAAGTCTATTCATTGAATTGAGGAAAACTAATTGGAAACATTTGTGATAGATGACTGTATGGTTGAAATGAATTTTCACTTACAATTACAGAGCGAGAGTGGAGCTGGATTCGTGGGGAACTATTCACAGAACCCAACTCTGTTTGGCACAGTGTCTAGTGGTTGTCCAGACAACTCGACATGCATACCCACAATGCTGGTGCGCGTGACATCACAACTGGCTTGGATTCAGAATAAAATGTCAACCATTCCGTGTTGTACATTGTTGTAGTGGGGTGGTCAAATAAACTGATGGATACGCATCACTGCTTTCCCTATTCAGGACATTCGAGTGAACACAATCTCGTGTGTGCGAGAATCGGGAGATTTGATCCCATTCTCGTTCAGTCCTATTTAGAACTAACAAATTGTCCCATGCATGATGCATTCAGCTAGTCTGGTATGAAACAGCAACATTGCAAAGCATTATTACTGCTGAATAATCTTCAACTGGTCCGACAAACTTTTATTTAATTATTGGCAACCGCATCGTCGTAAACTAAGTTGAAATACTCGATCACATCAAAACAAAACAGCGGAAGCATGTAACTGGGAATACAACTGTATGGATGTACGGCAAACTTGTCTTTGCCGTGTAGACCTGCATTTGGTACTAAACTTAGTAGTGAACCAAGTATCCTATACTTTTCAGTGTTTTGCTCTGCTTGTTATACACTAATATTGCCTCTTCCTGGCCTATTCGTGAAGATGAATCAAAACATTACCAAATTCCCTCGTGAAATATGGGATGTCAACTACTTACTCGGACGTCCAAAAACTAGTGATTTTTATTCCACAGTCTATCAAAGGCCTTATTATTCGCTTATGAATATCTCTTGGCACTGTACCATCAAATTATCAATGAAATCGTAATATTGGTGAATATTGAATGAATATATGATTTACTTGAACCACATGTCAAGCCCATTCAACTCCACTTGACTGAATGGCTTGAAACTCTTCGATTTGTGAGTTTATTCAAACACCCCCAAATGGCTTGTGGAATGCCCAGTAGTAAACTTTATTAGGCAAATATGATGATACAAGCCAAAAGTCAACCCAGAATCTAAATGAGAAAAACATTCTTTAGGAGTCAGAATTTGGTATCTACGAAACACCCTCAGATGCATGAATCTTTCACGTGCCTCCCAGATTGGGGCCACTTGTCCCTGAAGCGCAGCACATCTCAAAATGTATTGATTCTCCTGGCCGACTTAGTAATTACTCTGGTAAACTTAAAGTCAATCGTTCCGGTTGGTGTGCTCTAGAACACCTGATCAACTTGGTGAATATTCAGCGTAGCCGTTTCCAGTTCGGTTCCTAATAAAGAAAACAGGGCACATCATAAGTAGCAGGATTCCCACCTGGCTCTAAAGGCGTTCGTCGGCGTAGCAATCGACGGAAGTGAACGATTCGTGAGCGATAATTTGATGGACGCGTATGTGGACAGGGTTGATGGAAACGTAAGGCGTCTATGTTCGCAATGGAATGGGAGATTTTTGCCAGTGATTTAACAGAAGTTCCAGATTGCTCCTACCCGGGCGTTACACACAAATATCAGTGGTCACTCGCCATCTAGCCCCACCTCACCACAACATACGAACTGATAGACTAAATTCTGTGAGGCCGGGTTTGATTTCAGGAGGAGACGACTTTGGTTCTGGTGCCCACTGGTATCACTTCCGATTGGAGTGAATTGAAAAGGAATCTGGGAAGGATACTAAAGGTTACATCGTACTTGTAGAATCAGTCGAGATTTACCTATAAACAAACGACCGTATGCAGCTTGAGGTCTATCAGTCTGTATATTGTGGGGTCTACCACACTTTGTCAAGTAACTCGGACGAACTCGGGTGAGCATCGTTCTGCGTTGTTACGTTATTCGGGACTCATTGATCCTCAGGTAGGCCTTCTGCTTTCTGTAGCTTCAAATGGTGTATCAAGAACTGTCACAGCATCATCCCGCTTCCATACCATTTTATCTGATTTTACACTNGTCTTGGTATATGAGGATATATATATTGATGTATATATACATATATCCATGCATATATTTATATATACATAAGAAGAACTTCTGTGGAATTTGAAATTCTATGCATGGAGTATTTTTGCAGTAGTGATCCCGAACCTACTGCAAAAATAAAGCCCCGTCATAGTTCAGTATATGATCTATGCAATCGTAGGTCTATTTTGCCTGTCAACAGTCCAGTTGGGTGTTGTCGACCAAAAGTCACTTGAGCTGTTTGATATCCCTTATGGGGTTAACCAGTCTACGATTTCCGAATGTGGTACTGTGTTGTTCTGATTATGTACCGAGATTGCTTTTCACAGCCATGGCGCAGTTGAACACTTTAAGTGTTCGGTGTACGCATGAATGCCAGCATGTCACCGGACATCTACCTCAAACTTCCGTAGTGTATCGACGAAACGTTGTCTGCATGCTGGAGTTAGCGTAGGGTAATGCGAGGTTATAGGCACTTGTTGTGCCGAAAAATTAACCACCCTTTTGTTAAGTGATTTGTTCATTCGATAAAATGATTTTCGGGCAAGGGATAATGCTAAATAATACTCATATGAGTGTTCAAACCAAATCTGCAAATACTTCAATTAGTTACAGATTCTCGAATATTAATTGGCATTTAGAATAGTAACGGAAATCGAACACACGTCTGGAATGAATGGACCAGTTACCCCAGGATCGAACAACTGATTCTTATCACCGAACTATTGCATGGCGGGGCTTGAAAGTGTTCTAAATGTCATCCTGACCGACTATTATGAATAATCTGTGAGTACTATTTAACGAGGTTGAACTCGGACACAATAGTGTCACTAAAGATGTGCTATACACACTGGACAATCAGGCAACGGGTTTCGGATAGCATGTCGACGGTTAGCATGGACATTTCAAAACCAACACGTCTGTGCTAAACCATAGCCGGCAAAATTCATCCCCTTCTTGGTGCAACTCGTCACATTTCGACAGATTTGTTGGGTCACACAAATTTTCAACATCACTACTCCAAACGGTCTGTGGCTGAACAGTTAAACTTTTTGCTTGGCAATAACTGCCCACGAGATACTACCAGTCCAACGCAATGGTCCTCACCCGTCAGTTCGCCGATGAATATTCCACCGAATTTACGTTGCTTGATAAACTGAACACACTGATCACAAACGTCTCATCGACCATCCACTGCATGAGGCCATAGGAAACTTGAGTTTCGAGGCTGGTCGCGCGAGTCTAATGATCAATCCAACGAGAATTACCACCATTGGGACAACCACTCACCCAATAAATCTGCCTTTATCACATTCATATTGTAAGGTGAACTTACTTCGCTTTTATCTACAATTGAGATCCTCAAAAAGCTCCGACGGATTCGAGCTGAACATTCACAATTTCACACGGCGAAGGGATTACACTATCATTTATCGATAAGCGTTACATTCCTATTCTCCGCACTTCTGTGAACATAACTATAAGTTCCTAGCTTACATCGCCTTATTTCCAGGCCAAAACATCTGCGACCTCCTGTTTACTGAGGCGTTCTATCGCATAAGTGTACCTGATAAAACAGCCACCGTGTGGAAGCATTCTCCTAGTTTGAGATCCCGTCTTGGCTCTAAGGAGGAAGATTACAAACCCATCAAATGAGTCGATATTTTTAAGGGATTCGCCGACAACCGTCCATCATGCTGAGCGTTATACACCGACCGAAGGACTCGGGCCTAAGTGTGTTTATCCATTTCATTGCATTGCGTAGGAAGTTCATACTCTAATTTAATCATAGACGTATTCAAGGAGCCGACAACATCAGCAGAGTTGCTATCAAAGCATCAATACCCTCGTATTTTTGTCAGTGCAATAACTTGCGCCAGCCCATACCCAAACGACAGTATTACAAATAAGCAGGGAAAAGTCAAGTCAGTATACTGCGACGGGAGTCGGAATGCCCACTGTGCTATCTCGACTAATGGCATCGAGCAAATAGTTTAGATTCTAATTTAATCATCGACGTAGTCAAGGAGTTAGGAACGTCCGCAGAGTTGTTATCAAATCACCAATAATCTTGCACTTTCGTTAGTGGAATGACTTGCGCTTGAAAACAGCCAGACCGTACCCAAACGACGGCCCTCCTCCTGGGCTACCTGGACGGATGGGGTCACTAAATCTCACAGCGTAATGTGCAAGGTATATGCAATATATATTTCGAGAAAAATCAGTCTGCGTCTCGCATTGCTGCGATCGGTGAAGGCAAAAAGTGAATAGTACAAATTCATTTGACGAATTGTGTACCATGAAATTTCTTAACTCTTCTTGTGTCAAAAGGAAGACGTCGTTTCAAAATATTCATAACAACAAGTTACTCACTGGCAATGAAATGTCGTACTTGTTGGGAGAACGCTGTAATAAATCTAGAGGGACATGATACATTTGGAAATAATCGACTAACGCCAATTGTCCTGGTGCTCGTAATTTGGAAAGAAGCTTCGGCAAACCAGCCCTTTCGTGTGGCAACAAAATCAACAGGGCCCATTCACTCTGGGAACTGGAATAAACAGAAATGGAGTATGATTTAGACCAATTTCCGTTGGATAAATTGAGTGGAAAATAACGCGTGATTCATTAGTATTCCTACTAATGTATGCTAGGCTTCCGGGTACTCCTGTGTAACAGCCGATTCTTTAATATTGGCTGGAAATAAAAAATCCTACGGAAAATATACAATATACAACGATGATGTTTCTATGTTACAAAAGAGTAATTTATTTGAGTGCCATACTGCGAAGAAAGAGGGCACCTTGTACTACCCCACCGAAATGATTCTGAGGTACCCACACCTCCAGAAATACATTCAGACGGATGCGTTAATGGGAGGATTACTAGAAATGGGTACCTGTGGAATAAATTATACAAGATACGTAAGAGTGAAACGTCAGCAATAGATTCCGCTAGTAGTCAGCCATCTGCTGCTGCGAGAGGCGATGTATTTGATAACGCTGCATGACGGCCGATGTGCCAGATACGGCTTCAACAAAAATTGTTATTGGTTTCTTCACAGTCGACCCTCGGATATTTTAACAGTCGAGTGGAATTAACTTAACGAGCTGCACAATGTATTCAGGAGAACCTAACCGCACAATGTCTGTTTTGTTGGATCCCTTTCGCTAAACCATTTCTTTGATGGACCATTCCTGATCGGTCTGAGCTGCCGAGTTGGCGTTTTGAATGTCTAAGACCCTACTCCCGTGCTTGAGAGATTCGAGTTTTACCTGGCCCTGAATTACACAACCAATAATTCAGCCCTATCAATATCGCCACTAGACATCACTCAAACATGCGTGTGGGCCAATCATCAAATAATGCGCCGGGACCCAAAGGCATATGTGCGAATTTTTATTCAGATGAATTCTACTGCTCATATCGTAGCTCAAGCTGGGACATAGAGATCCCAAACTGGGAACCCTAATTAGATGTAGGTGGATCTTTACGAGAGCAAGCGTTTAAAACCCCCGGCCTCACTTCTGAACATGATACTGTTTTAAGAACGGACAATCACGCGATTTTCCAAAATGCTCCGACAATCTTTGAAGCACTTCATGGAATATCCACAATAGACACTGACTAAATCAGCTGCATTAAGGTCTGTAGTTTTTATAAATCACATTAATTTCGCAGCCATCTGAGTACACATTAAGTTTGGGGCCCCGTCATTTGCACACAAAACAGGTTACATCTGATCCCGTGCGGCTACTGGACTTTTCGTGATATAAGTGCCTGCAACTGTGAACTCAGAATTCGGATACTTTGGCCGTGTCTGTCGTGCACTGATGGAAGACACAAATCATGATATTGGAATAATATCCAATGTATCGCGAGTATCCAGTTTCAGACTTGGTGTGCATTCATAACCTTCACGCGTAAGTACTGAACGTCTCAAAGAGCGAAATGAGCAACATGGAGAAAATCGTGACCGTTGAAAAGATGCCGGTA
>NW_008752354.1:39169-69076 GCF_000715545.1 Opisthorchis viverrini
GGCTCCGGCCATCACCAACAACGAAGCACAATAAATACTCATGGGCGAAAATACAGAGTTCGCTAAAGTTTCTGCAACGTGTGTGAATAAGTTGGTTTGTCGGAAGTTCATCATTGACTTACCGGCTTGCAATTTGATAATTTTGTCATAAATATCTGTAGCGAAATCTGTGAGTCCTTCTTTGAATTGAAGAACGTCTTCCATATCTTTAGACTCCATAGTGTGCCTAGACTGCAATTTGCTATCACTCCATATATAGGTCTGGTTCAGCATTCCCTGCCTACGCGTTCTCTTCGGTCGGTGGCTTTACGGAAGCACGTGGCTCTGGTGGAGATGGGCAAACGGTATTTGATGTTTTCTACATAGTATGTGAGCAGGGTCAATCTGTCCGTTCGTCCAATCCCAGTCCCTCGATCACTTGAAGAAACGCAGCATCGTATGTTTCAGTTCTGAATGACAGTATCGAACACCAGGTCGATGAGTTTGGTGATACGAAACGTGTGCACATGTTGTGTTTGTGAGGTTCTCTTTCACGATTGCGTTTGTGTGCGCAGATGTCGCAGTGGTCGTCCTTTCAAAACACACACTATTCAGAAGGCTCTGCTAAACAATCGGTGTATTTCGTGGGTGGGCAGTTTGAAAAGATGAAACGCGGAAATGATGACTTCTCAAGAGACTAGATTGTTTAGATCACCAATATTTCATCTTGTATTAACTGAGTGATTGTTCCTTTTATGAATCTTAAAGATGGTGGCACAGGTACTGCATTGAACAAAATATAGCGGAAATCCACTGAGATCCTACTCGGGCTCTACATCTTCTCGGATTTGCCTGATTCTCTCGCTGGTCTGTTGTATTTCTCCTTTGATTGCAGTGGTAACGCAGCATTTGTTCCATTCGTCGAAATTACAATCGGTAAAGGAATTGGATAATCAAAAATTGTTATTCTTCCATCACCGCATGATCCCATCAGTCATCCTCCGTGACACTGTTCTTCCATCACCGCATGACCCCATCAGTCATCCTCTGTGACGTTAGCTGCTTCCTCTGAGATTCAGTGATCGGTGTAATAAGACCATGGTATGGTCTGAAGACTCAATATATTTACGACTGATCCCGGACCGCTGTGGGAGGTGGAAGATATTTGCATGATGCCTAAATACCATACTATGATTTCGTAACGCCTCAACAGATACAAGTGGCTTGCATCTCTGATCTTTGTAAGTGGCCGTTCTGACAACCACAATCCTCGTATGCATGAAATCACAAATTGTCTGGATTCGACATAAATCTTCAACTACTTCTGCTCAGAGAGAATCAGGAGTTCTGATCGTATTCTCGCTCACTCTGGTTTATTATCAGTAATTAGTCATAAGCCTGGTGAATTAACCCAGTTTACTAGCAATCTGAAACATCACAAATCATCCGTATTAGTGAACAGTTGCCAACTGGATCAACAAATATTTACTTGACACTAAGCGACTGTATCTTTGTTAATTAAGTCAAACTGTTATTTTCCATTCTGTCAAAACAAACAAGGAAAACGTGACAGCGATTATAACATTTGGACAGTGCTCGTCGGCCTCATACAATGCAAATGGCAATATGTGCTATATAGTTGCTTTAGAGATTGCAGTTTGCAGCAACCCTACCTATCCCCACTCAACGCATTCGCAGACCACACAGTTCACTTATTAGCTATTTCATTTGAAGTGAAAGTGTTCTCAGTGTTCTCACTGATTAAGAACGGACGTACACACGAGATGAAGCAACTGGAAAGAATGGTCCATTCTGTGATAACCGTCAGTAACAATCAACAGGTTATTTGAACCTATTACTCTAAAAAAAACGGAAAATCTCGTAAAGCAATCAGCGATTTATTAGGACTTGGCAAAAGTTCGGTAGTTTTTACCTTGGCCACGTTTCGCTTTTGCCACCAAAGCTTCATAAAGCCAAGTGAGCGGGCCACCAAGTTGGCCAGTTTTGAAGGCGGTAAGAGGACCAAGTAGAAAGACCACTTCCGATTAGCGCACTAGATCAGTGTTGAATAACACACACTATCTCTTGTCGGTTAGCATGGTTGCCTAAATCTTGCGTTGATGGATTCGTCCTTAACTCTTTCACCTCAAGGTGCTTCAGTTGTGATTCACCACTGTAGATTTCGTTGGTGTCTGTGAGTGCTACGACAATTTAGTTGGGAGGGGGAAGGTAGGTGAGGTTAAGTGGAATTCAGATGATGATTGCTTACCCTTCTGATAACCGCACAGCAGCACAAGTCAGCCCCACTGATCCAAAACCGTTCTCCGTTCCACGCCTCCTATTCTATTAACACTGGGATTTATGGAGATTTCTACCGCCTCGGCCATCAGCCTCTGTGGCATAGACCGTAGTCCTCGCCTCAAAACCTCAAAATCTTACGAATCTATTTTGAGTCCTGCCTACACTGCGTGTTTCGTCATTACCGAGTATTTAAGTAACGCACGATATCCATCTATGCACCTTAGTGGCCTGTTTATCTTCCTCCTGTGCTAGTGGAAATTATTGCACAATGTAGCTGATGGCATCGGTTCGTTTGATTCACACTGTTATTGCTTTCCATTCTAAAGCAACTCGAAATACACTTAAAAGTGTTGTGTCTCCCCAGTCAAGCACTTGACTGCCTGAGACCACCTCACTCCAAAGACAGCAAAACAGCCTTCAAATTTGTGTTTTGAGATACCACCCCCAATTCCGATCAAACATCACTTCAGGTGTCTACGGGGAGGAATTTTTTACCCAACCGAGACCGGGCGTTATGATTATTTTTCTTTGACCCACTGTGATAAGATGCTAATTTGGTGCGCAGATAAAAGCCCGCAGTCCACACCAGGTCTTTCAAATATAGCTGAGATTTCTTAGCCTGTCCTTCAGGAACTTGGACCTTAAGCAGGACCGAGCCTCCTAACAATCCCCATCTAATACGATCAAATAAACACAGATCCATCGCATTAAAAGATATGATTGAGGGACCATTTCATGATAATGCAATGACAGCTATATTCAATTCATACACAGAGACACGAATCGACCTTCGCATAGGCAAATCATTCAACTACAAACAATCAACATATTCTCCCCAACAAATATCAACCCCCAAAATGGGTCATTTTGCTCAGCTAGCCTGAAAATAATATTTAAACTGTAAGTTCTTGAAGCAACTCTACTTTAGCTCCCATAAGCAATCATTTGCATTATTCCTGATACGCAAATTTGCACGTTTACAAAAGTCACGATGTGAAATCTGTGTACTGAGCTTTTTCATGTCAACTGCGTCTGAACAAAGGCAGGAAGACAACTTTGTTCTGCTAAGCAAATATAGCCCACAGGACAACAGAACTTCGATTGGCCGGATCCCTTCTAGAACGAGCAAATAACGAAATAGTTTAAATTTGGCGACTCTGAAAATAATTTGGACAAATAATTTGGACGGTAACAGATTTTCTGCAGTGACTCACCATTTGGTCAATGAGGTCACATAAGTGTCCTCCTTGAAGCGGACACATATGCGCTCTTGCCACAACTCAGAAAATGTTCAGAGACTCGTAGTTAAGAGGTTTATTCTGAAGGTTGGTCCACTCTGATGTAGACTTTACAAATAAAGTAGTCTGTATTGACGACCAGTTTCTCAGAAGAATACATAAAGTTTTAAAGCCACGAAGCAGGACCGAGCCGCCGTTTGCCAAACAAAATTGGAAGAAATTGCGTTAGCATTCTCTGGTGTGGTTTTTCAGGAGATATTTCCGCTCCGAAAGAAGACCGCATTCAACGCTCCGGAAATTGGGGCGATTGGACCGTCTCTTTCTAGGTTACCTTTTCGCCAGGAACTTGGGTACCATGTTGTTGTTGGGTCCAGGTAATTCGTAGTCCCTTTCTGCCGAATGAAAGCTTGGGGTTTTAGGTTTTATGGGGAACGCAGTATTGTTTAGATTCTATCACAAAGCGTAGTGGCCGGAATTATTATTACCGCTATATCAGAGCCTAAGGTTATTTACGGCTGCGGAATAGCTCTTAGTGTATGGCATCTCTGTTGCTTCATGCTGGGATATTATTAGCCACGAGCGTAAATGGTTTACCTTCAAAGTGGACGTAAAGGTTTCCCGATAGCTTACTTTGCAAATGTGTGTGCGCATTTAGCCAAAATAGCACTCAGCTATAGCGAACTTCACTCTAATCCAATTCACATTTTTGATATACTCTACAAAACAATGAAGAAAATTTTCCCCTTCTCCCTCTTCGTTCCGGTGAGCCTTCATCCTAGTTATCCATTTTAACAAAATTTTATCATTATTGCAGTCGACGACGTAGGTAGCTAGCTTATTGCTCAACATGTCTAAAGTTTCTGACCAAATCCTACAGAATGTGTGTTATCAGCTGGGAACTTCCAGGCATCTGTGCTCCCATCATCCTGATCCTCACCACCAGCATTTCCACAAACACAGTCTCGTCTACTCACCTTTGACGATTCGGCAACCGTGTTAAAATTCTTGACAAACCGGCTTAAGTATGCTGTCGCTTCTAACCGGGAACTGCACAATCCTGGATCTTTACCAGTTTTCAGGGAAGTGTACTAAACACTCCGTGACTCCCTTTAGGCTCCAGGAGTGTCACCAAACTTTGAGCGAGTTTTGGCTTGACTTCGTTTATCCTGAGGCTAGTCTACACAATTGGCATTAATATGACTTTCAAGGGAACTATGCGCTCTGGTGCAGAACTGCTACACGCAACAACATCGTCCAACACCACAGCAACATTCTGTTGTCCGTTCTGTAAACGAAGTATCAAGCGCCTGAATGTACCCCTGCCAGACCAAACCGCATCCATCTCGGTTGATATTAGGCGTCTCCGACAATGAACGCCGTTTTCTTTTGGTCCTCTGACTTGACGGATTGTTGCCAGTATCGGAACGTAAGTCAAACACCGTGAACTATCGGGATTGCTGGAGCGAATATAAAATCTGCGTAACCAAAGGGATAGATACAACCCGATTCATGGTCAGTTCATTCAAACGCCGGAAATCCACGCGCAACAGGTGTTTCACTTACAATTGTTTCACAAACACAATTTGGGATTGTATGCACTGTTGGCTTCCTCAGGTTTGCAATTTAGCAACATCTCTTGAATCTGTATATGGGGTTCCTTCAGTGGATGTTGCGGGAGCTATGATATCAACTAACAAGTTACAAGAAAAGACATGACAGGACAGGAAAACCGGAACGTTCTCAGGCGTCTTCTTGCACTTTTATGGACATATACTGACTGTCAAGCAATTGTAAACGGATACTGCAAAGCAGTTGCACATGCTCCGTAATAAACCTTACTTCTGATTAGACGCAGTGAGGAGTTACGAAAAGATTGCAGAATAAACGCATTCCTCATCAGTTTCTTCGCAAATCTCACTTTGGCTGCAAAAAGTGACTTAGCTCAACGGCGCCACTGAGTGTATTGGCGCTTCACTTCTGTTGTTACCGCTGCATGTTTTCTAGCGACACAACAATCTATAATTTAACTGAATAAGCGGATTTAAACACTAACCCTAGTGTGGCTGTGTTTGGTGGGGTGACATCTGAACTTAGTCATTCTTGACTGTTCAGAAGGGTTGCCGGAGAGTTTTCATGAGATCTGCTAACTCGCATCGACCTTCGGTGGATGAGAATTCGCATTAGCGAAATATATTCATTTGCAAACTAATTTGGTCTTGCGAGAGACTCACCTGGAACCCTGCTGAACATTTCGTTTGCGATGTCTCCAGGCAACTGAACGTGCTGCACCAGGCCACCTCATGTTTCAGTTGCTACGATATCCGAGATATCGCGATACATGTATATTCCAAATGGACCACCCATAAGATTGCTGAAAATTCTTCGACAGCCCACGACCGGTTTCGCCCTTCTTGGGGCTCATCATATAGGCGCAGTCCCCAGGGCAGCACATTCAGTTGCCATCACAAACGAGATATTCAGCTGGATTCCAGGTGAGTCTCTCGTAAAACCAAACGGATTTGCAAATGTGTGTCGCTCTCAAAAAAAGGTCCAATTTGGGTTCAAGTAGAACACAAGGTTGACGAAAACTCGAGGACTGCGCCTACCTGATGAGCTCCAAGCAGAGTGAAACTGTAGAATTTTCTTTGCAGACCATCCCTTATTAGGACGGATTGCAGTGCGAGGCTCGCTATTCTCCGTTTTATTGCTCTCCTATGGATTTTCTGTCATGGCTACATTTTGTGGAACAAAAATTCGGTGGATGTAATTCGCTGGATTGCTGAAGCCAAGAAGACGGAGCACGATATGAATGGTGCAGCATTTCGTTTTTGTCTTCTTACCCAAGTTTGAACCGATATCCGATGGTGCATTATCGTTGACTGCTTGCCGTATTAACGAGAGCAGTGAAGCCCTTATTTTGATGAGTCCACGCTAAATTAAATTGGCGACATTTCTTGTTGAAAGCAAAGCCCAAGAGTTATTTTCCTTGCATTGGCGTGATTAGGTAGTTTCAATGTGGTTTTGTTTTGGTAATTGCCTACTTAGAATTACATTACCGGTTACTTTGTGTTCACCTTTAGCATGCAAGGGCAGTAGAATATGATACACGATGTGGACTACTATACCAACAATGTCATGTCTGCACTAAGCTCTGATTACGCAGTTTGCGTGGATCCCGAAGTGCCACTGCGAGGAACTTTGTACATCCTGTATAAACCCGTGTATAAGATGGAAAAGGAGGCGTGCAAGGGCTTGTTGCAAGCCGCAGACCAGTTTCTAATAAAATACCACAATTCTCACACGCACAACCATCCGCCAAGTTGCTAATATATCCATGTACGAATGATCAATTAATAAGCTACACAAGATGAACCTACATTCGGGGTGAATTTTCAAAACGCAATATCTAGACATGTGAAATCATTGGGCTTGTGAGATACCAGCCTTCCTACGCTCTACCACGGGCGGATTCCCAATGAGTAAATTTGCATCGGTCCACAGCAAAGATCATATCCTCCCAATGCAATAGTGCCGGACGCTTATAAGATTCGGCTATTCTGGCATTGCCGCAAATTTTCTCACGATTTTCTGACTAGATATAAAGGAAAATTTTAGGACTGTTAGTGCAAGCATGGGGTCTGGTAGCTGTAAACATGACATTGAGTAGATCCATCAAACCCGCGAATAAAAACACGCCATGCCTCTATGCAAATGAACGGTATTACATTAGCAACAACAAAGTCTGCATGAATGAGAGAAATGTGAGCATATTTCTATCCTATAGCTGATGTCTGATTATGGAACCGGGTTTCATCTCACTTTTGACAATTAATATACAATGGGAGACACGAACAAAATCATGGCGTGGGACAGATATTTGACGTTCAAAAACACCAAGAAGGAGTGCGATAAAAAATTCATTCTAAAAGGTCCATCCAAGAACGCATATTTTCTCACATTTCATAACCCATTTGGTGGACAATGTCAGATTATAAGCGAAAATGGAAGTCACCAGAAAATCCGGAATCATAAGCTACACCATTGAACAAATTCGGTGTAACCGTTTGACTACTAAGGACTTGTTAGCGGTGTATAGTTGACATGTGATATATCAAAACAACTGGTATTTACTTCAAAGTTGGAACAATGATCAAGAAAATTGATTAACTAAGCGACCTAGTAAGCATATTCCAGACAAATTACACAAAAATACATTGCTCAATTACTTAAACGTTAAATCCAGTCCCTCTTGAACAGACTTGCAGCAAAAAGTTGCGTTATTTAGAAAGACATTAAAGCCACTGTTCTTGTGCTGGGACCGAGACGATAATTCGAGCAACCACCAAACCTAATCATTCAATTGGGTTTTTTATTCATTGTGAAAAGAATGTCTGAGCTCACATTTGATACATCATAAAAATATCATCACGAAACACGGTGGACGAAAAACTGTGAACCTGACAAAACTATGCATAAATGCAAAAGCGTAATGACGGTCGATGGAATGTTTGCAAAGTGCACTTCAGCTTACACGGCGTAGGCTCAGTGTTGGGAACAAGAAGGAAATGTTTGCAGGTTTATGCGTGTCCGCGTACACAATGAGACCCAGTATGTTCTAAGAGCCTTTCCTTGTTGAGGATTTGCGAATCTGAACCCATCTTCAATAAAATCATCAGATAAAATTTCATGTTGAATGAAAGTTGAGTCTGTTTTCAAGATTGACGGACATGGGGATGAATATGATTGATGTGGTCATTTCCTAAAGTGAAGCAGATGATCTGAGCGTTGGTTTCTCGTATGCCTCTCAACTAACCAGCGGTTAGTTTGTTTGATTCTGTTATCAGCTAATTCCACTCAGGCCAAAATTTTCCAAGTACAACTCGGTAAACGAGTCGTCGCAATCTGTGGCTACCGGGCAGCAGTCCGCTTCATGCAGTCTAAGTCTGAGGCACACATTTCGGGTGAGTTTATTGGATACTTGAGGACGCTATAACATTACGGTGGTTTTTGAACACACTACTCAGCATCGGTTTGTTGTAGTCATGTGGCCTTCTTCTTAAAGGCCTCCAAATAAAATAGCCTGTCTCTACACAAAAGCTGGTTCCAGTCGTTTTGTTTTAACTAAATACTTGTCATCTATGGCAACACCAAATAATTTATCTGTTGCAGCGCAATCTGCTGGCATAAAGTCAATCCCTTGATGGTCAGAACGAATTTCAATACATTTTAAAACGAGCTTATCGAGAATTTGTGGCTGGGTAGTGTAAATTTGCGTTTATTTAGTGTTTTTTGTCGCACGAATAACCCTGATCGGTGAAGAACTAGCATCGAATGAACATATTCCGAGATAACATATGTAGTTGTTATCCAAAGCAGCATCTGGAATTTGAAGAATCCTTTAATCAACGAAGTGTGAATAATTCGTGAGGAGTAGAGGGGTGCCTTCAGGCAACCAGCAGGGCACTTTGAGGAATGCTGTTTGAGCAACAACTTGTACTCCCAATTTACACTTCCAATCCGTTGTTTCACCATGATGCCCTACTGCAATACAAGTTAAAGTGGTTCTGTGTCGGGATGACAGCTACGCGCTGCGTTTAAGCACAATTTTAACACCAACCAGCGATGCACTGTGTGGTGATTTTACTCTTTTCGCCGGTTGTAAAGTCGGTTGAGAGATATTTTGCTGCCAACGAACTGCCATTCGTGCGCTGAGAACGGGTGTATTACTTAGTAAAATAGTAAGGTGAATTATAAATGGTGAATATGATTCCATGAACAAACGAGAGTTGAGCTATTGAAATTGAGGCAAAATTAACTAAAATAATTATGTGGGTATTCATCATGATGTTTCCCTGCTGGAAGTCAAGCACGCGAAGTTACGATAATAGGTGAATTTGAAGCAACTACGCTTTTGAAGTAAAATCCTAAGTTGGGAAAGCTTTCATATATGGTGCAATTAAATAAAATTATTAAACCAACAACGAATCCCACTGAAATTAATTTTAGGAAGAACGCATATACCTTAGTGTTTACCAAAATTTGTCCATAGCCTGTATATAGGTTGTGCCCACATATACCGGCCAATACATGTCCAATGTAAGTGAAGGATTTATTCGTAAACATTCGACTTAATACTAACCAAAATATGAGTAGTTTCATATTTTCCCTCATGCATCACGAGTCATATTATTGATGCAGCTTACCAAATTGGATCTCCAGTGTACACATATCTGCTTGTGGCAGTCCGGCGTTTCCGACACTCTAGACCAACAACTTCGTATCAGATACCAGCTGAGTGCCCTTAGAAATCCGAGAAAACATTTTGCGACTACCATTTTTTAGGCTGCAACATCAAAACGAAACCTATTGTAAATCGCTTGACACAAGTGGATTTTCCGACTACCATTCTTCAGGCTACAACATCGAAAGTGAAACCTCTTGTAAACCGCTTGGCACACGTGGGCACGTCAAATAAGTTGTCATGACCTCAAAAACCTGACTACTCACCGTCAAGAAAACAAGAAAAGTCAATAAAATTGTCGAAAATATGAGGGTTGAAAATTGTGATCCGTAAAGAATTCTGTTTGAACATGCAGACCGCAAGTAGAAATGACTGTGAATAGAATAAACATACAAAAATACAAAAAATAGCTAATACTCGTATTAGCGAAATCCGCTGAAGAGTGTCAAATGCATTTAAATGTCGGTGCTTTCAGGTTTGATCTGGGAGACCGACCAAATTCATTTGACTCTGCGTGTGCGGATGTGAGATTGAATAATTTACCCCAATACCAATGATCCGATTCCCTTTTCAATAAGGAATTAACACACTTCACTTCAGTGAGTAGAAGTTCAGTAACAGCCCGGCTAGAGATGAGAATTCTTTGAATTTGTTTTGTTTTATGAAATAAATCATTAGAAGTTTCGTCCATCCTGTCTGGATTCATCCTTGCCTTTACTTCTGCAGCCATCGCCTTCTGATCTGCCAAGTGCGGCAATAGATATTGGAGATTGTTCGGAACCAGTGATCCATAAGTTGCACGCATCGATTGGGTCTCTAGTCCAGACATGACTTCGACGATGATAACCGGACAAATTAAGGCGATCGAACATGTGGAAATTGAGAACGAGCAAATATTATGTTCATCACCCAAGCCAGTGGATTTCGCATTCCAGTCTGGCAAAATGAATGTGCCACATTGTTTCTCTGATATAAACCCATGTGCACCCTGGAGGACTTATAGGATTATAGCGATCATATACTGCTGTTCAATCTGAACTGTTCTGTTTCTATAATAAGTTGACTTTTATCGATCAAATGTTATATGATAATCAAACAATTTACATTGAGGTGTCTGCGGGTCACCGACTTCAAGTGTCACATTACCTTTGAGTAAGTGATGCTTATTTTACTGTTACTACAGCAATATTACGACAGCTAGGACAGATGATGGGGCGGAAAGCAGAATGGAGTTCGAAGTGAGCATTACATCGGTTGATATTCAAACTCGAGTAGGTGCATGGTAGACTACGTTTTGAGGTAACTGCGTCCAGGTAAACAAATGCTATGTCGGGATGCAAGCCGAAGTGTTCCCCTGCTATCAGGATTATAGAATTATAGCGATCGTATACTGCTGTTAAATCTGAACCAGTTGTCAGCTCTATTTCTATAATGACTTGAATTTGTCCATGACCACCAAATATTATATTATAAGCAAACAAGTTACATTCAGGTGTCCGCGGTTCACCGACTTCAAATATCACACTACGTTTGAGTAGCGTTTGAGTACGTTTAAGTTCGAATAGCGTTCCAACTGATACATGAAACTGCCTGTGCGCAGCACATTCGGTTGCAGAACATCATAAACGAGAGATTCAGTTCAGTCTCTAGTGAAAACCAAAGTGATTTACATATGAAATGATGATGAGCCTCAAAAGGGGCGAAACCGGTCATGGGCTGTCGAAGTGTGTTTAGCATCTTTGTGAATAATTTCCTAGTTCAGGCATCACCTCAAACATCACGACTAGATACATTTGGGTTATTGAACTTTCGAAATATAATCAAAATCAAATTTTTTGCTCATCACCCAGTCTATCAAAACGAACGGGCCGCATTGTTGCTTAACAACCAACACAATGTCTAGGAGCAGCATCGCAGGTTATTTTTGGATTAAGTGCGCCCAGGTCATCGAACGTTTTACGGGGATGCAACCAATTGTCATTTAAGATAGTCATCATGCTTCACAGCGGTGAAGCATTGGTGTTGAACACTGATGTCATGCTGTCGTTGATGATGATGATGAGATAGTCATCCAGTATGGAAGCTACATGCAACGTAGTTTGATATCTCAGTTCCAGGGAAATCAACCGTCTCGGCAAGATATCTTGTAATTTAGCCATCACTCTGAGGTAACACCGCCAATTCGGGGTAATTCAACTCGCAGGAAAAGTCGGCGTTAGCCCCTGACTGAGAATCAACAGTTGTGCCATAGATGAATAAATTGCTTTACACATTCGTTGAAAACGATTCGGTGTTGTCAACCTGTGTCCCATTTGTTACTTAATGGATATCACAAACCCAGGCCTTTCGATTCGACAGGAATTCGGTCCTCAGCTGACCAATATGATGATTGTTCTAATGGTCACAAAGTCACCTCACGGCTGCGGTTTCATGATCTACCTGGTGAAGCAAATTTTACCGAAGATTTGTTAGCTAGCCCAGTAACGAATTTCGGTCAACTCCGATGAAACCTACAGGGATTCTGATCAGTTGCCTCAGCATTCTGATTCCATTCTCCATTGCGCAGGGTAAGCATTCATGCACACTGAATCAAGATGAATTAAAAGTTGTGTGCGAAAAATTTAGCTCTCCGGTCGTTTTCTCAGATTGTTTATTTTCCCTCAGTGTCCAGTCTGTTAAGCAAACAAGAAACAAGTTGAAGCCAAACACGTTCGCATAACACTTTGGTTACTAATTCGGAGACGCAAATTACTCTCTCAATTATCATGTCCTTCTGAACCCCTGTTTTTTCTCTCTATTTGCACAAATAAACCTGAAAAAGCTACACCCGTGGAGTGTGAACACTTGCACCGCAGCGTTTTGCCTCATTTGATTTAGTGGAAGAAATACAAGGCAATTTGAAGTTCATCCAAGTTAAAATGCTTTATTAAGATGGCATTGTATTACTTTATCCTTTCGTCAAGCTGGTGCAACACTTAATGTGTTAGAAAACGCCAACTTTTCGGTTTAGAAGTAAATCGCGACCAACAGAACGTAGCACCAACACTCATAGCTATCGTCTTGTTGCTCTACCAGCAAGGCCAGTTCTTTTTATGTTGTCCGACATAATGTAGGTGATTCCTCGTGTTCATTCAAAGTGAAGTCTTAAACTTATGTATGTCGGGCAATGAGAAACAAATACCCTCAGGCATTCGAAGAATGGACAGCACTCATACGCAAGAATTCCCCCCGCCATTTGTAGTTTACTGATTGTCGGCGACAGATTGCAATACATAAAATTTCCTTATAATTGTCACCCTGACCTGTAGAAGTTAGGAAACGGGGATTGCCACCTTGTCCGGGGTGAGAACCCAAGCTGTGGTGGTCACTGTTTGCCAGTTTAACGACGGCGCGCCATCTTCGGCCTGTGAGCATCAAGTGGGATTTCGACCGGGTAGAGGCTGCATCGACCACATATTCAGTCTTCGTCAGGTGTTTGGGCAACGCCTTATGTACATCCGATCCACAATGTTTTTTATAGCTTGGTTTCATAGACGCGTCCGATTCTTGTTGTGGTTCAGTTTTGTCGGCCACAGTTGCCTAAGAAATTCGTCAACAACACACCATGAGAGTGTGCACTTGAGAGTGTATGGAGGGCTCTGTAGAAGATTCTTATCAAAAAACGGTTTCCGACAGGAATGTAAACTCTGTCCTCTCATGTTGAAATTCTTCGTCGATGCAGTACTGGTGCGAACAGTGGAAGTTCTTCAATACCCGGGAGTTTTTGTTGGGAGACTCGTAGATAGGGTGAGCACAGTCAGTGTCATCTTTTAACTTAAAGAAGGGTGTGGAGCAATCAGCTGCTCCAGGTTGAGTTACTCGCAAAACCTTAAAAGTCAAACCGTTCAAACAGAGTTTTATCAACAAATGCGGTACTACGAATACTACAATAAAATAATACAAGTATAAAAATGCCAAATCGTGTGACTAGGCCGGCTTGTATACACCAGTTTAGGAACGGCTAATTCACAACGGGACTCCAATGTCCACATTGATTAAATGCAACCTGGCAACAGGATAGAAAAACCACAAATTCGTTTAAACAACAGATGCAAGCAAGTTATATAATTAGCTCAGTGCAAGAATAAACTTAACCCAATGAGTGAAACTTCTCTCTGAGAAGCCTTTACTCGAGGAGCCAGTCAACACGTGTGACCACCTGATGTGGATCCCGTGATTGAAGGATAAGCGGCGCTATATCCTGTCTAAGTGCGAGTTAATCACACTGCTGATCAGCCACTCGTGGCCGAACGGTTAAGTGTTCAGACTACTAGCCGAGAGGCTCTTCGGAGTTTCGTGAGATGCGCACTGCTGATGAATCCCGATAAGGATGAAACAGCTGTATGGTGCTTCTCGGCTTTTCAGCATAGATTGGCTTGACTTACAGGACGAAATCTCCACAAAACTCCCAAATCTCCTCACACTATCAACAGTGAGATTACTTTACAATACCGGCCAACCTAATCGTGCATGGAACGGTATCTTGAAATCACCTTGGGGAATACTAACCAGAGGAATATTGGCAGGCAAATGAGCTTACTGAAAAGAATTCCAGAATGCCGAAAATTTACTGGGACACTCAAAATGGAAGTAGGGAAACCGTCAAGTATCTAGATAAAAAAAGACAGCTTCCAACGAGCGTGCAAGCAGTAAAGCAATTCAGCAACTCCCGGTGAGTGTTTAGGGACCCAAAGAAGCACAGTCGACAATGACGAGTGTGCAGGCACTTTGTCAAACCACGGCCAATGATGGGCATTCACCAAACGCCGATCAGACAGCCTGCATTAATGTCAAAGTTTCCCTTCAAACACTGCGAGGCGCTTGTTCGAAATAAAGCTCTTTTTTTCTATGTTGGCGAGTCTTTTCTCAACACCAAAGCACCGAAGCAAGGACAGCGGTTAGTTATATCAGACAAAAAACAGCGATTTGATGAAAGATCCTCTAATTCGTTCTATTTCATCAAAAGTTTCCTAATTTCACCCATTCAGAATTATTTAAGCCAGACAGCAATGCCACGACTGTGTACACTGAATTACAACGAAGGACTAATTCGCTTCATTGACAGCATTCGTCCAGAGGTTGCCGGATGCTTACTCGACTTACTTATGGTTTTTTCGTTTATACTTTGACGTAGAGAATGGCTCGCCGTAGAAAGCACATGCGTCGTACAGCCACTCGATACTATGCACCTCAGCCTTGTGATTTCTGGTTTTGGAACAGGAGCCTCACTCAGTTCCAACCCGTACAGCATGCATTCTACGTTTTGGAAATACATGCTTCTACCTCCGTACATTTCGTGGAAATAAGATATCATTATATCTCTAATGAGAAACGGAAGAATGACATTCATCTGAAACCACACATTTGTTTCATCCGTGTCGATTATACGCGGAGTACTCTCGTTTTACACTCAACTGAGGCTGAGCGGAATGGTGGCTGAATTAATGATCGAAAGATATCTATTATTAATCAGGTTTCACATAACTATCAACAAACTGGAAAGTATATTGCGAGTGAAATTCTTGGGCAAATAACTGGAGAAGAACAGAGTTGCAAATAGAACAGCCACACCAGCCACAGAGTACAATGGCAGATAATCGCCTAAAATAAGTGTTACACAGGTGACCAGAAGAAAGGTAAACCCAGTTGAAGAACATGTTTTTACCTAATCGACTGTCCAAACAAAATTTTACTGTGTAGTCTGAGAAGAGGGTAACACCAGATTTTTGAATTTCTCACAACCGTCTTGTAGGTCATGTTGACCTACTGTACATAGTCAAAAGAAAAATAGAATGGTGGCCCTCGGAGAAAGAAGGATATATAAGGAGGCCGAGATTTGAAAACCCATCTGGTATCTGTGGAGGAAAAAGCCATGCATCCTCAGCTGTAAGCTACGCGTCTTTGAGTTCGTTTCTTGTGCTACGATATCGCCTGATCTATGCTATCACTTCTGTCTTTTCTCCGTCACGCGAATGGGGCGAAATTTTTCCGCATTACAGAATGACGTGTAGATTCTGACTCTTGGAACCAACCACGAAGGACCTCTCAAACATTTTATCTTCTCAACCTTATAGAGATGTCTGTATTTCTAGGATCATCCACCTGAAAGACGTTGAGTATCTTCACTATAGTTGTGGTGGATGATAGGTTGGTTTCCCCGTTAATTTTCAGATTTCCGAAGTGCATACCTCAACTACTGGTCCTAATATTTACCGCTGGTAAGCTTACAATCCCATATCCTTTTACTAATTCCCAATGTTCTACGAAAAATTCTTATTCATCGCTCCCTTTGTGAGACACAACGTAGGTACAGTTCACTTTTGACGTCTCCTTTGATTGCACCGTTTCAGGTCTGACATTTGTTGATGTCGCACTCGTGGATAAACGCATAATTGGTGGTACGAACGTGGTTCAAGGCACCTACAAATGGGCGGTGAAATTTACTGTTTTGTGGAGTGACCAGAACTCATCTACCTGTTCCGGTAATATTTTGTCAAATAAATGGATACTAACCGCTGCTCACTGTTGTGTTGATGCGCAACTTAAAATTGTTCGTTCGGTCATTGAAGCAGGGAACCCGAATGTGGCGGTAAGTTAGTTGTGTACAGAATCTCGTTCACTGTTGTGCCATTCCAAGCTAATCGTCTCTACTTCTAACCTATTTATTGTAGGTTGATGCCCTCACTGCCTACACGTACGTTTACCTTGTAATCATTCATGTGTGCTCTAGGTAAACCGCAGTCGTGTTTGCACCTTGAGAGTATTTTTGACCGCATATTTCATCGTTACGAATTTTCACTGATATAATGCATCATGTGTTGTTCTGAAAGAGTGCCCACTCATACCTCTTCTCTTCGAATTCGCCCCTGTGATGATCGTGGACGTCTACGTCGCTGCTACTAATTCCTGTCTGGTCGAAATGCTCCCGGGGACTTCGCTCACAGTTGTTCGGCACCCAGAAGACAAAGCTCATCCCGGATCTCCCACCGTCGTAATACAGAACATGTTAAATAGTCTAAGCGTTCCTAACTCACGATTTGTTGAGCGTTTCACGGCGAACTGTCGAGTGCTGATACAAAACAGCACGTCGCTGCACTCTGTGTCTAGTTATGGGTTCGTGCATCATCGGTGTGCGAAACATCGGTGGCATATAACAACCGTGAAACATGTACGCGGTTTAGGGCTGCAGGTGAATGATGATCGTTCCCAGTGTAATCGTAATCAACGCTCTGTGAACTGTTTACTATTGATCTTGATTCCTCTTTTCTGCAACGGACGGCGCCAAAAGTTTTCGACACGAAGTTTGTGCGCAAAAGTACGGAGTGAATGTATCTAAGTTGGTTTGCGTTGTGGGGACAGGTCAGAGTAATATTGCACTCTCTTTGTTCATTCTCCACAGTAATGCAGTTCCACCGAACATACAAGTGGCACATTCGCCAACGTGTTATCCGCACGAAAACTATACTAAAAATAAGGGTGAGTTTCGAAGTGAAGCGAATTGGCCTCGTGAAACTTTTTGTAATGGTAATATTAGTAATACTATTCGACTTTTTGCGGGGTGCGGTGGGGGTGAGAATTAATCACAACGCGAGCCAATCAGTTGCGAGAGCTTTCACCTTATTAAACTGCGCACTACTGCTTGACGCAAGTGAACTTCTTTAGTATTGGCGAAGTAAATTAGGTTGCACATTATTCTAGTTTCCACTGGAACCCAGTTGAATCCCTCGTGGTAATTTTTATGCACATTCTTCCGTTGGAATTTCTCCTTCGCCTGATTTGGATATCACTAGTTAGGGCTGCAAAGCACGGGTATTCCTAAAGCGGTACGATTTCCAAGCTGATATCCAGCTGTAGAAGACTGTAGTGCATGATTCATCAGAAGGAGAACATTCATTCCGTTTGAAATAAATGATGATTTGTAGTTACCAAAATCATTCTCGTGGAATTCATGTAAGATATCATAATGTTTCACCAAATCCGGATAGGAAATTTGATCACACACGTCATGCGTCAGAGCTCTCTCGTGTGTGCTGGTCCTGACTCAGATGTCCCGTTCGGATCTCACATTGCATAACTTTGGATTGCTCGTTTAGGGACAAGCATGGCTCTCTGTGATTACGATGAATCATCCACACGCAAGATTGTATTTCATTCTGATCAAAATCAAGCAAGTTTACCTCGGGAATTAGAATGGGTTTTGAGATCTGGTGCACGTTGTTTTTTTGCTTTACTCATTCTGGTTGTGCGCATCAATTTGCATTTTCTTTTCCTCTCACACAGACGCATATGATATCGCCCTTCTCAAATTATCCACACCATTGGATCTCACGCGACCAAACATTAGCATCGTAAATCTCCCCACCACACAAAATTCCACGCTGCCACAAGTGAATGATGCGGGTGTTATTGTCGGCTTTGGAATCTTCTTGCATCCTGACATTGACCCAACCACCGGTCAGTTAGCAACATTTAAAGTTGTGACACAACAAAAATGTTCGCAACTCCACGGGGCGTACAATCCTACTTACAACTTTTGCATCGACGACGAACTAACAAGACGTGCGATGCCGGTTAGTCGATTGTAACTGTTTATTTGGTTGTCTTCGTGTGCACCCAGCTACCTGTCCGGGCGCAAACTTTGTGACCGAAGTCTTTCCACGTAATCGCACTGTTTGAGCAAACGTATAGATATCGCATAATCGTGGTTGATTTTCTTTGTTTATCAGAATTCTAGAACCGATGTGTCCGATGATAAGCTAGCAGAGGTTGTCTGGACGTTTGAACGAGGTCGTTGCGTGACGCTTGCCTAGACCAATGCATCCAAATCCTGACTGCATGTTTCCACTTACTAGATACCTGGCGTTCAAATACGTATTTCTTTGGTCTCAGTGTGTTTTGTACACCAGTATGGGGAGAATCACATTGGTTATGAAAACTACTTTCACTGTCCGGGTCTTCACAGTGTTGGTATCAAACTGCCTGGCCTAGGATTGTCCAAACAATAAACGTGCAATACGTAGTCTCAGTTGCATTAGACTTTGCAGATTCATTCCACAAAATGAAGGTAACCAAACTGGTAGATTACAAAGACCCTCTACAGGAAGTCTTAATGTGTAGATAGATGGATCGGAGGAATAGTTAATGTGAAACAATGAAGGTGAGTCGAATTTCGTTGGTTTTGCATCAGAATATTTGCATCTTTTAAAAACGCCACAGGAATTACGAAAGACTAAACATTTGGAAATTCCCTAGGAAGCTTTCGACTCTAGTCTTCCAGACATATCCTAATCAGGTGCACGGGTGTTCACAGAGAGAGAACGCACAGTGAAACAATGCATCAATCGAATTTATTCCTGTGTATATCGGTGAGCTGCACGTTCACTGTAATAACCGACTACCTTCGATGACCAAGTGAATACCAGATAAGTGGAGAAGATCATCAGAGTACTGCACCTAATGACGAGAATGGTAAATCTGAGAAGAATGTTTCTGTCAGGAAGATCTCTTCGCAGTTAAGTCCGTTTGTTTTTTCATTAAAAAAACGCATTGGCAATATTTGTGATCGATGATTAATGCCTTCTCATTTTTGATTCCAGGGTGACAGTGGAGCTGGATTCGTGAGGAACTATCCACAGAACCCAACTCTGTTTGGCACAGTGTCTAGTGGTTGTTCTGACAACTCGACATGCATACCCACAATGCTGGTGCGCGTGACATCACAACTGGCTTGGATTCAGAATAAAATGTCAACCATTCCGTGTTGTACATTGTTGTAGTGGGGTGATCAAATAAACTGATGGATACGCATCACTGTTTTCCCTATTCAAGACATTCGAGTGAACACAATCTCGTGTGTGCGAGAATCGGGAGATTTGATCCCATTCTCGTTCAGTCCTATTTAGAACTAGCAAATTGTCCCATGCCTGATGCATTCAGCTAGTCTGGTATGAAACAGCAACATTGCAAAGCATTATTACTGCTGAATAATCTTCAACTGGTCCGGCACACTTTTATTTAATTATTGGCACCCGCATTGTCGTAAACTAAGTTGAAATACTCGATCACATTCCGTCAAAACGGCGGAAGCATGTAACTGGGAATACAACCCCGACTGTATGAATTTCCGTGTAAACCTGCATCTTCATTGATGTTAAAGTGACTTTGAAAGGTGAATGCAGCAAACTTGTCATGATTAGTGCATCCATGAATGAATGAGGCAAAAACATTAGCACTGCGGGAGTTCCATGACCGGGGCCACCATCAACCTCGGTTCAGAGTCAAGTCAGGTTATATTAACCTAGCTCCGGGTGAATGCGCTCAGTAGTGAACTAATCATCCTGCAATTTTTAGCGTTTTGTTTCGTTTGTTGCACACTAATGTTGACTCTTCATGGCCTACTCTTGAAGATGAAACGGAACATTACCAAATTCCGTCGCGAACGATTGGAGACTAAAATTTTCCCAGACTTACCTTGAGATATCACTCAGCATTTGAAGTTAGTTTATCCTGAAATTATGTCAGATATTTCACGGGGGTTTCATCAACCCTCAGATGCATGAATTTTTCACGTGCCCTCCCAGATTGGGGCCACTTGTCCCTGAAGCGCAGGACAGCGCAAAGTGTAGTGATTCTCCTAGCCGTCTTGGTAATTACTCTGGTAAACTTGAAGTCAATCGTTCCGGTTGGTGTGCTTTAGAACACCTGATCAACTTGGTGAATATTCAGCATATCCGTTTCCATTTTGGTTGCTGATCAACAAGAAAAAGCCCATCCCAAGTTGCAGGATTCCCGCCTGGCGTTGAAGGTGGTCGTCGGCATTGCAATTGAAGAGAGTGAACGATTTGTGTGCGACAATTTGATTGAGGCGTATGCGGACGGGGTTGATGGAAACGTAAGGCGTCTATGTTTGCAATGGAATGGTAGATTTCCGCCAGTGATTTAACAGAAGTTCTAGATTGCTCCTACCCCGGCGCTACATACAAATATCAGTGGTCACTCGCTATCTAGCCCCACCTCATCACAACATACGAACTGACAGACTAAATTCTGTGAGGCCGGGTTTGAAGTCAGGAGGAGATGGCTTTGGTTCTGGTGCCCACTGGTATAACTTCCGATTGGATTGAATTGAAAAGGAATCTGGGGAAGATACTAAAGGTTAGGTCGTGCTTGTAGAATCAGTCACGATTTACCTATAAACAAACGACCGTATGCAGTTTGAGGTCTATCAGTTTGTATATTGTGGGGTCTACCACACCTTGCCAAGTAACTCTGGCCGAACTCGGATGAGCATCGTTCTGCATCGTGACGTTATTCGGGACTCGTTGATCCTCAGGAAGACTTCTGCTCTCTGTAGTTTCAAATGGTGTAACAAGAACTGTCACACCATCATCCCGCTTCCATACCATTTTATTTGATTTTACACTGGAATTTCACCAACATCAATCACAGATCCTCGGTCAAATTGATTGTTTCTGCTCCACCGATCTCCTGTCCAAAAACACCGAATCGTTAAATGTTCTAAGCATACAACTAATCGTCGCATTCTCCCGCCCTCCTCCTGTGCTCTCTCGACGGAATGGCGCCACTCTATCTCACAGCGTGGATCACTTACTTATACAATAAGTGTGTTTATCCATTTCATTGCATTGCGTAGGAAGTTCATACTCTAACTTATTCACAGACGTATTCAAGGAGCCGACAACATCAGCAGAGTTGTTATCAAATCATCGATTATACACTATACACTATACAGTGTGCAACGTGTATGCAATATATATTTCGAGAAAAATCAGTCTGCATCTGGCATTGCTGCGTTCGGTGAAGGCGACAAGTAAATACTACAAATTCATTTGACGAACATCGTCCGCGTATTAGTCCCAGTTTGGTGCGAAAACATGCCCAACAAACACGGGCACCGCAGAATCACATACGAGGGCGAAGAATAACGGGTGATCGACAGAAATGGTCTCAGGCAAGCGAGGACTAAAACTCTGAGTAAATAATGTCGCGGCAGTCACTGTCACTCCTTCGTCATCGAGCTGAATATAGAAGGAAAATGAGAGCAGGATTATGTGCTCCTACTGCTCATTTCTGAGGTGTTGAAATGCGAGATGTGGTCAAAATATGGGCTCTGAAATAGACATTCGCACGTGATACACGGTCATACTTTGGTAAGCAATACAAAATACTAAAAACCAAGCCCGAACTTAGTGGACTGATCGATCGCAAGCGTACAGGCTGGAAGATAATGAGGTGTTCCAGGGCACAAACACTACTATGAATGAACAACAATCTATATACATGAACTTGGTTCATGTGCACATTTTTTGTGTGAGAATTCCGCAGGCCCAACATGTTGTTCACTTTGCACAGAACGATAAATTTTGAGGAGTCTTTCTTCCAGTTACAGAATGGTGTACGTTCGTAGAATGTAAACAGGGCTCCTCGACGGTCTTGTTTAGCTGATAAATGCACCGAATAATGACACGCCATGCATTCGTTATTTGAATGATTTGAATGATATGAATAAATCCTGTTGGGTTAGTTTATTATAATAGACAACACGGCCGAACACTACTCAGATGGTTGGAATAAATTCTCATATATTAAACTTGCCTCTAGCACGGCTTTGTGATAGGCATCGGTCACAGACAAGAACGATTTGGACAACCTGGACAAGCCTGCTCCCTCGAACAATTTCTTCATTCCACATTCATATAAAATCGGCTTCAAATCTATCATACATCTGCAACCTTGAATTTTGGAGGATACAAGTGAGCCTTCTCCTTGTGTAACTTGCATCCCATTGCGGACGCCAACTGTCCTGGTGCTCGTAATTTGGAAAGAAGTTTCGACAAACCAGCTGTTTCGTGTAGCAACAAAATCAGCATAGACCATTCACCCGGTGAACTGAGATGAACAGGAATGTAGAAAGATTTAGATCAATTTCAGTTGGTCTAGCAAATAATGCGTGATTCAATGGTATTCCTAGATAGGAATGACAATTTTTCGTATCGTTCTGTGTATCAGGCGATTCTTTGTTACTGTCTATGCAACTTCATGATCCTCAGTACTCAAGACTGATGTTTTCCTGACGTTCTGTGAAGAAAAGACGAAAGTTGCCTAAAGCCCCACAAAATTATTCTGATACGTGAAGATAATACCACTCTGTATTGTTTAACTCCCCGCAAACTCCATGTTCCTTCTGAGAATCCTAAATTGTTCATACAAACTTAATAGAACACGCTGCGGCGTTAGTGAAAAGCGTAACATTTATCGGAAACTCACTCCCATAGATAGCCTAGTGGGAGCTTATACCCTTACGGTAGGTGTGCACATTAGGCATTGTGATGTGGGAAGTCGTTTCGACCGGAGATTCAAATTGTGACGGATTCTGGTATGTAATACTGAGTGGTAGTAGCACACACTGTGTAAATTATCGACGGACAGGCTAATCTAGTCCCTATCCATTGCAGTTGGTTGGCATTAACCGCGAAAGACATTCGAGAAGCCATAGGATGTAGGAGACAACTATCATTGAGCGTAGTGAGTCACACAAACGTTATGTGAGGTGAGGATTACCAGGTCCGTAGAAGTATCATAAATTAATAAGAAAACTACCGCTTGATTACATTACTTAACCACGAGATATCACTGAAGCGTACATTGGACGGATCTTCGCGTGTCCACAGCGTGCGCAGTGACGCAAAGGCCCAGCCGCCCATTTCTATACAGCTCAATTCTACTCCAGATAACCTGGCTCATGCTGGAACTTCGAGATTCCAAACTGGTAACCCTAGTAAGTTGTAGGTGGATCCTTACGAGAACAAGCATTTAAAACCTCTCGCCTTAGTTCTGAACATAATACTGTTTCAAGAACGACAATCATGCAATTTTCCAAAATCCTCCGACAATCTTCGGAGCATTTCATGGGATATCCAAAATGGACGCTGACTAAAGCAGCTTCGTTAAAGTCTGTAGGTTTTATAAATCACATTAATTTCTCATCCATCTGAGTAGACATTGGGTTCGGGGCCTGACATTGGCAAATATACAGATTAAATCTAGTCCTGTATGGCCACTGGACTTTTCGTGCATACAGTTGTGAACACAGTAGTCCGATAGTTTGACCGTGTCCCTCGTGGACATATGAAAGACACAAACGATGATACTGGAATAATATCCGATGCATCGCGAGTATCCAGTCTCAGACTTGATGTGCCTTCGTGGCACTCACGTGTAAATACTGAACGTCTCAAAGAGTGGATTGAGCAACATGGAGAAAATCGTCACCATTTAAACATGTGGGTATCAACATTGAACGCTTTAAACAAAACCGTGGCTCAGATATTCCCAGAATTATTACAGGTTCCAGAATAAACCGTCTATTATGTGACTAGACCTACTCGCTCCGTCGAAATGGAAGTTTTATAGCCATGCAATCCAGTTCTGCTAGATAGGCGAGATAGAAGCGCGATTTCCTATACATCATTTGCACTTTCACTGATTCCCCGCTCAAGCAATAGAAGTCACTATCTTGCGTTTGTTCTTTAGTAAAATGGTGAACCCTTGAGCCCATGGATCTGTTCAGACAATAGCTGAGCATTAAAGCCACTCACTTCAAGAATACAACGCTTTGATTAGCAAGAAGTTCGAGTTCTGGTCGTGTAATTTACGTACAAATACTGAACGTTTGACAGTGGAATGGGCAACATGGAGAAAATCATCACTTTTCAAAACATGTTGATAGTTATACTGAATGTTTTTACCACAATCACGGCTCAAAGGTTCTCAGAATTATTACAGGTTCAAGAGTAAACCATCATTTATGTGACTGGAATTACTCGCTCCGTCGAAATGGATTTTTTTCTAGCCATACAGTCCAGTTCTTCGAGATCGGCCAGATGGAAGGGCTATTTCCCATACAACATTTTCATATTATATTCACATCATCCTCGGTTGAAGAGGCCTCCCCTTGTCCTGACCTAATTATTTTAGTGAAGGAGCACTGGACTCGAGTTTCGCTCTTATCAGACTGCCGCGCCGGAGTTTAAACTGTTGACATCTGACGTGCAAGTTGAGCGTGTTACCACTACCCCACTACCATCAATCCGGTGAACACATCTGAGTTTTCACGTCGGAACAAGCCTGTGTTTTGAAATACTCGTTCCTTGCAGACTCAACGAATTCTAAAACAACCAAGGAAATCGTTTTTGGACGACGCGCTCTGCTGTGAAAGGACGATATGAAAGATGATTTGGTAACGAAAAAGTTTGACAAACTCCGCGAATAAAGAACAGCAGAGAGTTTGATTAAAATCATCCGAAAATATAATACTTGGGGGCCAGGAATACCGTTCAAGGCACATAATTTTCTGCCGTTTCATCCCGAGGATTCCACAGTTACGGAAATTAAGTTTCGCGAGATTTTTCACAACAAAATTGTGTACAAATTTGTCAGGTATGTGACCAACGTACGTGGCAGATATAACCGGGCGTTGAAAAAAGGGGGTAAGTGTTGGCCGATACCCTTTGTCGTCGACGGCTGAAGGAGTATATTCGGCTTTTACAGTTGGGACATAGGTGGATAGGGAATCGTCAAGATTTTCGAGCCGAAGATTTTGTCTTGTTCAGCAAAGAAAATCCAGGTCGCGGACATTGTGAGAAAGGCATCCTAGTGGAGGCAAGGCCCGGAAGTGATGGCCACATTCGGAAGTGCTAATGAGGACTGCATCTGATCTCATACTTGCATACCGTGGACTGAGTTGGTAAATCATGGAAATACATGGTAGCTTTGGGTGGGCGGAGGTGGCGGGTGACTATTCTATTCTTCTATTCTCACGGTGTGCGAGGTCACTTCCAGTTTTGTTGTTTCCGCTTTGCACCTACAGAGCCTTTCTGGTATTGGGCCTGAAAGTAAGACCCTCTTTGAACTTGCCATCGCACATGTTGTCTAAATCAACACGTGGGTTTCGGTAACTTCCCTGGTGTACGTGGGTGTTCACGATCTACTTAGGAAACGGCAGTTCCAGAACCGGAGTAGAAAAAAGTCGGCGAAATTCCAGAATTTGTGGTTTGCCCAAATGTATTACCTATTACTCTATTCACCCAGGAGCACTTGTTGAGATCGCTCCATTGTGAGATATTGACCTATGTGGTTTTGCACGCAAGTCAACGTGGCCCAAATGAGTGCTGGATATATTATAATGTGCGTAGGTTTTCTCGTGTGGAAGTTGGAAATTTGGTTTTTGCGGTCTTATTTCAACAAGACAAATATTAATTTAACAAGCAATTTCGTGCTTCATACCAACATCCAGAACCACTGAGCCGAAATAAGCATATCAATAATTATGAAGAAAAAACGCGAACGAGCTGCATGGGCTCAACGGAGGCAAACCCGATGAAACGTCCCACATCTTCCACTCAGTTCAAGCGGTCTACCACGAGTCGAATTCGGTTTGTCGCACGAACATGCTGATGGCGTCAACAAAATCACTGATGCAGAGAATTAGAAGAACATTCGAATTAGATTGAAATTTGTGGAAAATGACAACGCAACCACGACAATACAAGTACCATCTCACGGAGCTGATGGCGAAAATCACTGATGCAGAGAATTAGAAGAACATTCGAATTAGATTGAAATTTGTGGAAAATGACAACGCAACCACGACAATACAAGTACCATCTCACGGATTCGGGCGCAAGACATAACGCAGTGGCAGTGATTAAGTGTTTACGGATGACTTCCAACAGAATATTGCGTAGCAAATATTCAGACCTCTGACCGGTGACCAACAATTTATCAGGTGAGCCTTGCACAACCAAAATAACGACAACACCTGAGAGCGAGATAATCTAAACGTACGTTCGTCCAAAAAGGTTCCGGCGTAGAAACCTTCCCATATAAGTCAAAAACTTCGTAACATTTCGTCTAGACTATGCAGCACTGCGACAAGTATTATTCCACAACATATTCGTCACTGGCCCAAATTTGAATGGAATAACCGGGTCCAAGGCTTCGCTTCCGCTTGCACGTGGGAAACAGAAGTCCGGAGATATATCACAACACAACGCGGGTGGACAGCAAAGCACCGTGGTGGTCCAAGGGCAACAGTTTCCCTGGAACAGAAGGCAGACGTGCCAGACATATATTTCGATCACACAACTGAGACGTTAGAATTTACAAGCGGCCACTGGGAGTACTATTTAAATAGCTGACCAGACAATTCGCTGACTATCTGAATAACAGCTAACAAGCTGGCTATCCAACCAAATGAGCAAGAAACTAACCTACGGAACAACAACCTGAACGACTGAAAAACACGTCACATGAATACCACGGGACGCAAACGACTCTGTTCATCAACATACACCAAGTTTGCCCCACGATCCGAAATACCTCGGAATGCGTTCGGTCTGCTCTGGCAGACCTGCAACCGAGACCAACAACACGGTCAGCACCAGCATACGGAGATCTGTCATCGGGATTGTCATGATCGACTACTCCTTGGTTGCCTACGAACGCCAATCCCCACAATCTCTCTCTGTATATACATGTGCAATGCAACGCGAGGCGAGTCGAGGCGATGCAATGCAGCCCGTACCCACGGAACTACCGGATACGCATTTGCAACCACCGGGCCTGGTTCCTGTTCGGGTGTGCTTGCCTGTCATTGAGAATGTATGCGGTGCAAGGTGATTCTGACGCATGTTGGTCTCAAGCGGTACGCGAAATGGAGTTTGAAATTTGGAAGTGTGTATGTGCAGCAACATTCCACTATTATGTTTGCGGGATGGATTGACGGTGTGCAAATTAATGGTCGAATAGTTTTTTTCGCTCATGCCATTTGTTTCGAATTTTCGCACGCAGAAAACTGTGAAACTGCTTTGTGAATCACCGACGTGGAAAACGTGGGATTTTCCTGACACCCCACATAATACCCGGATGTTCCACTTGGCGTTGCCATGCTTGTATCCGCTGGCCGGTCTGTAAAATCAGCCGCCAGTCTGAGTTGCGTTGAATATTCCGATTACGTTCCATGGTCTTATCGAGGCCTGATATCTTCGAATTTCCTTATGGACCCAGATAATCTAACCAGATGTGATATTGTCTGCCAGGTTTGTTGTGTAGTATTTACAAGGAAACCAGCAATGAAAATCAGGAGTTATATGATAAAACCTGGTCCCGAGTGCAGTTGTAACCGCCCGGAAAATTGCGTGTGGTTTCACGATTTAGTGTTTCCTTGCCATTATACCTTCAGCGAATTTGAGCAATTCTAGATCATACTGATAACTCTATGGACATTCTGATGTTTTATTCAAGATGTCGTTTTAAAAGTGAAGTCAATCTAGAGGGAAAGACAAAGGGCACTGCAGATCCATTTTATCCTTATCGGGAATCATCATCAGTGTTGTGCACCTCCCTAATATTCCGGGGTGAAGCATAATGTGTGAGAAACCAGAGTGAACCGAATTTCCGTACGAACGGAGCTATGCATTTGACGGGTGGAACGTAGATGTCATGCACACACCGCATAAACTATGAATGAATCGGCTGAGTGAAATAAAATCCGATAATTTCGGCAGACTCTTCGAACATATACTGCCTCTCAAACGAAGCGATTCTCTCCATTCAACGGAAGTCAGCGAAAATTCATCTGACCAGCTGTTGTGGTACACTAAACAGTTCCCTTGAATGTATTTCCACTATCCGGAGCAAGAATCCCACATGCAACAACAATACTTGAATGCCACTGAAGTATTGGCCTGCTGAAATATACGCGGACCACGCTGGTCCAACGTGCGAGTGAGGTTCCGTGTCACATCACAATCTATTTTGTTCGGGGTCATCTTGACAGCACCAAATCGGAACCCTCTGCAAATTTAAAAATTCAGGGGTCTATACAATCGCAGGTTCAGTTTTTGCGTCAGCAATTCAGTTGGAAGCAATCTAGTTACTGACCAAAATTTGCCCAAACTGACTTGATATGACTTAAGAGGTTAACCAATTTAGGATTGCTAAAAATGGTTCTGCGTTTCTGTCACTATGTTTTACATCTTTGGGACAATTCACTCGTTGAGTATTTAGTGTTGAGTATTTAGTAGTATTAGCATTTGTGGGTCCATGAATTTAGTGGGTACATGCATCCCTAAAATGTCACCAAATTAGCCACTGAAAATCTCGTAGACCTCGGCGGCGTGCTTCGATAAACCGTTCTGTTGCCTGATTTCCGAGGAATTGTAGAACAAATGAAAGTTTGGCAAAAGCATCAAGGATGGAGTGATCCTATCAAAACATCTGGATTCCCGTTAGGTAGATAAGTAAGATTTGAGATTTTCTGCTAAAGGACATTTGTGGGAAACACCGACCGTGAACTTTAATTCGCATTTCTCAGTGCTGGTGAAGGTTTTGGAAGACAACACAGCATATACTCGCCCACAACACATTTTCAGATCAATAGTCGCCTCTAACTAAACCTGACAAACTAAAGGCATGTGCTTGTTTCACCGACGTGCACAGTCTTATTACTGTACTGGCGGGCATACCATTGACAATAGCGACAGGAGATATCGAGTACGGTGAGCTACAGAGCGATATGCCCTTGTGCAGAAAACATTGCGTTTTAGTCAGGTGAAGTTTTCATTCAATAAAATGATTTGCCGTAAAGGGTTAATGCAAAATAAAACTCGGATAAGTGATCAGAGCGAATCGGCCAACATTCCAATCGGCGATAGAAGCCGGATTATTAGTTGTTATTTGGAACAGTAGCGGAAATCGAAATGGGATTGAAGCTATAAAGAGGCCCAACAATGACCAAGTAAATACATTTGTCTACCTATGCTTCCACAGCCTATTTGTTAGTGAAAATGCATGTTGGCGACCTGTGGAACTGCGCTTGCAGTTTCAGGACCAAACGCGTTCAATTACTGACCAGTTTGGACAAGTTATCGGGGGATCAAACAACAGACAGTTATCATCAAGTTATTGCATAGCGGGGCTTGAAAGTGTTCTAAATGTCATCTTGGCCGACTACGAGGAATAATCCGCGAGTACCATCCAGCGAAGGTAGATTTAGACACAAGAGTATGACTAAACATGTGTTTCAGT
>NW_008752354.1:70035-73164 GCF_000715545.1 Opisthorchis viverrini
TTGAAGCTATAAAGAGGCCCAACAATGACCAAGTAAATACATTTGTCTACCTATGCTTCCACAGCCTATTTGTTAGTGAAAATGCATGTTGGCGACCTGTGGAACTGCGCTTACAGTTTCAGGACCAAACGCGTTCAATTACTAACCAGTTTGGACAAGGTATCGGGGGATGAAACAACAGACAGTTAGCATCAAGTTATTGCATAGCGGGGCTTGAAAGTGTTCTAAATATCATCTTGGCCGACTACGAGGAATAATCCGCGAGTACCATCCAGCGAAGGTAGATTTAGACACAAGAGTATGACTAAACATGTGTTTCAGTCAACGGACCACCAGGCGACGGGGCTCCGATAGTACGCCGAAGACGAACAAAGAGCAAACCATAGAAGGCCATTTTCTATGACGGTTACCGTAGGCATTTCAAAACCAATACATCCATGCTGAAGCATAGCCATCACAACTTGTCCCGTTCTTAGAGCGACGAAATATATATCAACAAATTTGTTGGGGTTGGACAAATCTTCATCATCACCACTCAAAACGGCTCACGATAGAACAATTGAACTGGTTGCTGGGCTCTAACTGTCCATGAGGCATTAACAGTCCATCAGAATAGTCCTCAACCGTCAAACAGCCGATAATATACTTCACCGAACTCATGTTGCTTAAAGAGCTGGCCACATTGATCGAAAACTTCTCATCGACTCTCGACTGCATGAGAGCCTAGTGAACGTGAGGTGTGATCAACGGACCACCAGGCGACGGGGCTCCGATAGTACGCCGAAGACGAACAAAGAGCAAACCATAGAAGGCCATTTTCTATGACGGTTACCGTAGGCATTTCAATCAAAACCAATCCATGCTGAAGCATAGCCATCACAACTTGTCCCGTTCTTAGAGCGACGAAATATATATCAACAAATTTGTTGGGGTTGGACAAATCTTCATCATCACCACTCAAAACGGCTCACGGTAGAACAATTGAACTGGTTGCTGGGCTCTAACTGTCCATGAGGCATTAACAGTCCATCAGAATAGTCCTCAACCGTCAAACAGCCGATAATATACTTCACCGAACTCATGTTGCTTAAAGAGCTGGCCACATTGATCGAAAACTTCTCATCGACTCTCGACTGCATGAGAGCATAGTGAACGTCAGGTGTGAGGCTTACCGCGCGAGTTTAATGATTAATCCAACGTGAAATTCCACCACTGGGACGACCACTCACCCGATATGATCATTATGATCATCTTGTAAGCTAAAGTTACTTCACTGTTTTCTAGAGTCCAGATTCCCTAGAATCTCTGACGAAATTGACCTGCATATCCACAGAATCGCAAGGGGAAGAGGTTGCGCTTTCATCCATCGACATACGTTACATTCTCATGCTCCATTCTTTGGTGGCCATAGCGATCATTCCCTAGGTCACATCGTCATATCGCCAGACACTTAGGAACGACATTTCCTAGAAAAAGCATCGGCGACTTCTGGCTTACAGTGACGTGGTATCGCAGAGGTGCACCTGATTTTACAGTCATTTGATTAAAGCATTCTTATTGTTTGAGAATCCGTATTGGTCCCAAGGAGGAAGACTACGGACCCAACCGCTGAGTGGAGATAATTCAAAAGTATTGTCTATGAATCTCCAATCCACACCCACCGGAGGAGTAATTTTGAACTCAGTCGAAGAATTCTCATCCATTTCATTACATTGCACAGCTAGTTTAGATTCTACTTTAGTCTTGGATTTTTTCACAGAGGTGAGATCATCAATCGAGTTGTTATCAGATCACCAATCATTCGTTCGTCGAAGGATTGGTATGCGCTCGAAAACAGCCAACCCGCACCCATAAGTCCGTATTTCACCAATTCAGGAAACGTCCAAACCAATATTCTGCGACGGTAAAAGAAGTAATGTCGCCTCGGCGGTCCGCCTCATGTGCTGGTTCGTCTGATGTGACACGGAACCTCACTCGCACGTTGGACCAGCGTGGTCCGCGTATATTTCAGCAGGCCAATACTTCAGTGGCATTCAAGTATTGTTGTTGCATGTGGGATTCTTGCTCCGGATAGTGGAAATACATTCAAGGGAACTGTTTAGTGTACCACAACAGCTGGTCAGATGAATTTTCGCTGACTTCCGTTGAATGGAGAGAATCGCTTCGTTTGAGAGGCAGTATATGTTCGAAGAGTCTGCCGAAATTATCGGATTTTATTTCACTCAGCCTATTCATTCATAGTTTATGCGGTGTGTGCATGACATCTACGTTCCACCCGTCAAATGCATAGCTCCGTTCGTACGGAAATTCGGTTCACTCTGGTTTCTCACACATTATGCTTCACCCCGGAATATTAGGGAGGTGCGCAACACTGATGATGATTCCCGATAAGGATAAAATGGATCTGCAGTGCCCTTTGTCTTTCCCTCTAGATTGACTTCACTTTTAAAACGACATCTTGAATAAAACATCAGGATGTCCATAGAGTTATCAGTATGATCTAGAATTGCTCAAATTCGCTGAAGGTATAATGGCAAGGAAACACTAAATCGTGAAACCACACGCAATTTTCCGGGCGGTTACAACTGCACTCGGGACCAGGTTTTATGATATAACTCCTGATTTACATTGCCGGTTTCCTTGTAGATACTACACAACAAAAATGGCGGTCAATATCACATCTGGTTAGATCATCTGGCACCATAACGAAATTCGAAGATATCAGGCCTCGATAAGACCATGGAACGTAATCGGAATATTCAACGCAACTCAGACTGGCGGCTGATTTTACAGACCGGCCAGCGGATACGAGCTTGGCAACGCCAAGTGGAACATCCGGGTATTATGTGGGGTGTCAGGAAAATCCCACGTTTTCCCACGTCGGTGATCAACAAGCAGTTTCACAGTTTTCTGCGTGCGAAAATTCGAAACAAATGGCATGAGCGAAAAAAACTATTCGACCATTAATTTGCACACCGTCAATCCATCCCGCAAACATAATAGTGGAATGTTGCTGCACATACACACTTCCAAATTTCAAACTCCATTTCGCGTACCGCTTGAGACCAACATGCGTCAGAATCACCTTGCACCGCATACATTCTCAATGACAGGCAAGCACACCCGAAC
>NW_008752354.1:77929-79411 GCF_000715545.1 Opisthorchis viverrini
CCACCCACGAGGACTATCGCATCACCACAAATCCACAGGTCCTCGAACAGGTCCCATGGTGGGACTGATCTTTATGTTCTTGGAGTCCAAGTGACAATATCACGCCCTCCCATATAGGAATGTGAATGATGCTACGGGTCAAAACCAATACCATCCAATGATTGTTATGATGACTGATGACCTCGACAGTTTGCATACAAACGTTTCACTATTAATCTAGTTGACATCACCAGTGTGCTGTTAGGGAGTGGATTGGAGCGACGCAATGTTCACAAGGAAGAAACCAGAGAGATCACACATACCCGCCACTCAAACACCAACATGTTTGCGAAAGCAGGCTTGGCCGAGCCAGAAAACCACGTGGTCACCGAGCAGTCAGCACAAAGGATAACAGATCTACTCGGCGAATCGCGTAATCGAAAAATCAATCGTGTTGAGAAGTCCGACTATGCTAGCATCACGTAAATTAACCCACAAGTATCAGTGCCCGACACACAACCACCAAATTTCCATCATGTTAGGTTTTCAAGTTCACTCGGACTTTTGCATTCCCATGATGAAAACTTCAAATGATCGCCCTGATCCCATGCAAAGTGAGTTTCTGTCTTCCTACTCTGGTACTCTGCTGGTCGCACTATCATTCATGATATTAACCAGTTTATCCTCAAACCGTCTCCGCGGTTTCGGATATTTGAACTAATTAGCGCTGCACCGTCCACACTACCTGAGAATTGTGTTCTCAGACGTAATCAATCCAATGATGAACTGTAGCTCACACCATGTCATGTATTAGGTATTACTACCCGTGGATGGGTTCTCAATTAAGCCATTTTAGGCAGCCTTTGAAACCAAATAACAAGTCTGTCAACATTTGGATGATACTACCCAATGGGGTGAAGTCAGCTAAATATCTCCTCGACTAGACTAGCATCCACAGCGGCGTCAGTGGACTGTGAGAGCACTCAAGAAGTTAAGTTCTAAAGTTCACTGAAACTTTTGCGTCTCCATGATGATAGCGACAAATGGTCATCTTGTTTGAGCGCACAATAATTTTTTGGCTCTCCACTCCGATGTTCTGCAGTTCCTCGGCGTTTTTGACGCTATCATACAGCGTATTATCCGCAGTAACGTCAAACCGTCTCCACGTTTCCGTATATTTGGCCTATTTAGCAACGCATCGTGAGAGTTCTGTTCGGATCGTGGACCCTTCAAAAAGCACACTCAGGTGCTAATATGTGTATTTATGTGATAACAGCATCATGCGTGACACTGATTCTTCACCGACACACAAACACAAACCTTAGCCATAGGCCTGGAAATAGAGGACAGAGTCGTGGAGAGAGAGGACCTGGTTCTGACAGGCACTCTGAAGTGCCTACAAATCCAAATGCTTAATCGGACTGTCTAAAATGAGGCTGACAGTACGGGTTCCACTGACATCGATCATCTGCGAGTTGTTGCAAGCGCCGGTTAGTCACGGGG
>NW_008752354.1:79421-93413 GCF_000715545.1 Opisthorchis viverrini
AGACGACATTCTCACAAGCAAAAAGGGGGACTGCCATTTAACTGGAAAACAAGACTGCTTCCAGAGATGGGGTCATTTTGCTCAGCCGTCAGAAACCTATCTTCAAACCACAAGTTCCTGAAGCACCTCTTTACCCGCTCCCAAAAAGGACCATTTGCTAAATTCCGCTGCTCAATTGGACATCCCATCCAATGTCACAATTAGGAACCTGCATCTAAACATTGGCGTGAAGACCACTTTGTTCCTCTATGTAGGTTCACTCAAGAACTCAATGGGTCCCTCCTTGAATGACCGAATAAGTAATTAGTCGAAATTTGGCTAGCCCATCAAAGTAGCTCAAACAAATTTACTGTCTTTTCGCCCAGTGGTGACGCAACGGCATCAGTGGTCCCTTATTAAGGGATGCCTTCATAGAGTGGACACAAATGTGCTCATCTTAGAAAATACTTCAAAGACCCGAGGAGAAGCGGTTTATCCTATTCTGGGAACGAAGTTACAACACAATTAGGTTTCTTAAATAACTGAGATTGGTATATGTTGACGTCCGAGTTTTCAGAATAATAAATGAATTTTTAAAACCAGGATTTTAGACATTATAACATAGTCAACAGAAGAACTTAAACGTCAGTGTCAATACCTAAATGAAATTTGATTCCATCAAGCTCAACCAAGCTAAACTATTCCAACTATTTATTTTTCAGCAGTCAAAACAGCCGTCCAGCGTATTTTCAAAGTTTGAGAATATTCCAATGGAACCCTACGAAGTGTGCGTGTTCTCAGATGGGCCCTTCCAGGTAAATATGCCCCTATCATCCTAACCTTCACCAGTGGAATTTGCACAAACAGACTCGCTTTTCCACACTTCATTCAGATACTTGTCTTTTTGACTACGCAAGTTAATACATCTACTAACCAACTGCATCAACTTGGAATCCCTTTCCAAATTTCTAACAATGCTATATCGACAACTGACATTAATCAACTCTAGTGTATACCTTCACAATCCAGTATTTACCATTGGTTACGGAAACTTGTTTTGATCCAACGGAATTAAACGCCGTCATCTATTGTAATTCCAGACTTTTTTATACCTTGCTTGTATCGGCACAAACAGTGGTGTCAGAATCCACACATTTTGCAATCTACTGCGCTGCCCCCTACATGATCAAGTCGATGATCAGTAGGTTTCAACAAGCATGAGGACTGGGGGGCGCATCTTGGGTATACAATATTGTTCGACATAAGATGAAAGCAATTTTTCAAGCAGGGGTTTCTCCTATCCAATTTGTCAGAGTGATAAGCATTTGGAACTGCAACTTGCTTCGAAATTTTTTGCGATTTTAGAGAAATTCGTTTGGTTTATTTTATTGGACGGCTTTCCAGACGCTGAAATATAGTTGGATGATGCATGTTTTAACCGTAGTGGGCAGATTCTAGCGTTCAGATTTGGGGGGTGTAGAGGCCCTTGAATAATAATTTCCAGGCGCCAATGACACATCCAGTTGTCCTTAGCAGTAAAAAACGTCTTGTTCTAGGTACCCCATGCTGGAAGCTCCAATTGTGGTCTGAACACACACGGTGTGCGGTGGGTTTCCCTAGTGTACCTAGCATGAAGCAACAGCCTGTTTGGTGGCGTAAACTGACTTCGCTCAGAGGTGCGGCCATGTGAACACAAAAGCTTCAATCCAGCTACTAGTGCTACATTCCTTGTAGACGCCTTATCCTTCAACAACTTTGATTGTATTCCCACCATGGTTGATAATTCCTCGGCAATTATACAACCAATGAATGAAGTGAATGTGTGGATTTCATAGGCAACTCTTTCTAGTTCATCCTTTTCTCATGGGAAGGAGCATGGCCGATTGAATTAAAACGCAAAGGCTGTTTGTCTGGAAAAAAGTCCGTGTTACTTTTACACTTCTATAGCAGACTGTCCCTTATTATGATTGTTGGTAATGAGAGGGCTCGCTGTTTTCAGTCAGCGCCTCCCTGTAGAATTTTCATCAGGGTTGCACTTTGTAAAAACGAAGTCCTATTAAATGTAATCCGACAGCTTGTTGAAACCATCAGAACTGACCACGAATTCAAGATTTCAGCACATGGTTTTTGGCTTCTTCCCTAGGTTTGAACCGATATCAAATGGTGCGCTAACGTTGAATACTTTTACCGAATACATAATGTGGCTCTACTAAGCTAGAGAACGGGGAAACCAAAAGGGATTCGATATACGCTTCACTCTTCAAAGCGCCTACCTACTGCGCCGTCAAACTGCTCCGTTGCATTCACATAACAGCGGAACACCAGGGGTCATGAAATATTTCGCATGTGGCGCCGTCGAGCGTGGCAGCTGTATTTTTTCACCTCCCAAAAATCACACTAAGAAACCCTGCTCACACTTACGTCTTAGTTGATATTGGCTGCAAAATAACATTTGAGACTAATAGCCAAAAAGAAAATGACACTGTTCGAAAACTTGACTAACGTTGAGTTATATTGGCTCAGTGGTTCGGAAAACCCCAATGTCCCGAGTAAATGGATCTCTTTTGTAACCCGTACAGGTATACAACATTAGCATTCAAACGTGGTTCCTTTTTAACTAACTGTTTTTTGCTCAAGTTATATTTCCAAAGTCACGCATCCAAGTTAACGATTTAAGTTAGTTTGTGTCATCCGGACTACACGTGTTAGTCTCCTACTAAAATCAGTAAATTTCAAGTTTTCGTTGGAAAGTTCATGTTACCATGATTCATTTTGCAAAATTCCTCTGCCCGTTATAATAAAATTATAGACCAGTCCAGGTGCGTTATCGACACAAAAACAAGATTCCATCAAAATTCCAAGATCGTGAGTGATCGTGGGGTAGCAACATCATTGTTCACACTTGAATAAATGGGAAAACTTTGAAATTTTCCATCAAAATATTCCATTTATGTTTGAATGTGTTTTCACTGTTGCATCACAAATTACGTAAGAATTTAAAGAATGCACTTCTGACTGACAAATGTGGCCCACATGACTGTGTATTTGTCATAAATGAGAAAATCATCGCAAATTTTGCTGCTATCCCAGGTTTAAAAGTTGTTTACTTATGCAGACCAGGTAATGTGGATTGCGTAGTTTTCTGGCAAACTTCCGGAACATACAATCATGCCACTATGGTGTTGAGCAAAGTAACAAAATCATGATACAGATGCATCTAACTCCCCAATCGAGAGAAAGTGTGGCAATAATCTCCATTTCTACGGTGGAAAGGCAAGACAAGTCAGAAGGATTAGGTGTTGACTACCAGCTGCCAAGTAGCCCCAGATTGCGTTACGTGAAAAAGGTACGATGTTATCGACTAGGGATGGCTAATGTGGGGGTCTGTGCACATACAGTCGTCTATTATGTTGCACCTAGAAAAGATTTATGATGCTGGTGATTTATGATGATGATGGGTTCTCAAATGAACCATTTTAGGAAGCCTTTGAACCCAAATAACAAGTCTGTCAACATTTGGATGATACGATCCAATGGGGTGAAGTCAGCTGAATATCTCCTCGACTAGACTAGCATCCACAGCGGCGTCAGTGGACTGTGAGAGCACTCAAGAAGCTAAGTTCTAAAGTTCACTGAAACTTTTGCATCTCCATGATGATAGCGACAAATGGTCATCTTGTTTGGGCACAATAATTTTTTGGCTCTCCACTCCGATGTTCTGCAGTTCCTCGGCGTTTTTGACGCTATCATACAGCGTATTATCCGCAGTAACGTCAAACCGTCTCCACGTTTCCGTATATTTGGCCTATTTAGCAGCGCATCGTGAGAGTTCTATTCGGATCGTGGACCTTCAAAAAGCACACTCAGGTGCTAATATGTGTATTTATGTGATAACAGCATCATGCGTGACACTGATTCTTCACCGACACAAACACAAACCTTAGCCATAGGCCGGGAAATAGAGGACGGAGTCGTGGAGAGAGAGGACCTGGTTCTGACAGGCACTCTGAAGTGCCTACAAATCCAAATGCTCAATCGGACTGTCTAAAATGAGGCTGACAGTACGGGTTCCACTGACATCGATCATCTGCGAGTTGTTGCAAGCGCCGGTTAGTCACGGGGACACCTCACTCTAAGGGGGCCGCATCAATAGCACTTAACTCTTCGTTGCATCTTTAGCACCCTTCTGACAATTCATGAGTTGTCCACGTCGCAGTTTGCGCCATTCTGAGTGAGGAACGCCAAAATCACTCAGTGGACAACGATTAGGCATGCGTTGCACATGGCTGAGCCACCGTAGTTCACCTTGGTTCATATTTTCCGCGGCTGAAGTACCCACCGCACAGCCAACTACCTGATTTTACTTATCTCGAACTCGTTGGTGCTTTCTGAATCCAGTAATGCTTTTGAGGCATCTCTGGTCACAAACCGGTTAATGCTGTTTGCTGAAGCTAATTATTGCAACCTTAGAACAATATAGCTCGTACTATAACACGGCATTCGTAACTCATGAAATCCGATGAAAATGATAACACTTTGACAACACGATTGACGATAATTGGCAAAAAGGGTTTGACATTCGTGCACTAAATTCATGAAGCACACCTGTGTGAGAATTAATAATGATATTATTGCCAATACTATTGATGGTGCTGACAACTCCAGTGCTCCTTCTTGATTTCCAGTGAAAATGTTCAGAGACTGCATGTTATTAAACGTGAATTTGCACATTGATGGTCCATAAAAAACACCGACAAACGGCAGAATAATTTTGTCGATGCTATTCTCCTATTCATATTGTGTACGCTCGCCTTCTGTTGTTTCGGTTTCGCGTCCACACCGCCTTTCAAGTTTATGACCTGAACGTAAAACACCCTTTAACCTTGTCGTCGCGCCTGTTGTTTAAGCTTATTCGTGGGTTCGGCTAACTCGTCGCAAGTTTGCCTTGACTTGGTGCGGACTTTGGGATCCCGATGGTAATCAGCAGATCCCAAACAGGTGTATAGAAGCCGGTGCAGTCTCACAATTTGAGGTTGGTACAATTCTGTTATTTTATTATAGTATTCGAAGTATCAGGTTCGTTGATAAACGTCCATTCAAACGATTTGACTTTATGCGATTTACGTGTAACTCAACGTTGACCAACCGACAGCTCTGTAAGGTCAGTATTTTTCACAGCATGGCTTGAGATCCATACTCTTGTTTAATTAACGTCATGGCACTGTCTGTGCCCACCCTATCTACCAATTTCCCACCAAAAGCGCCCGAGTTTTGGAGGACTACTTGTTTTCACCATCATCACATCGACGAAGAATTTCAATCGGAGACGACAGAGTAGATATTTCTGTCGAACACCAGTTATTGTGAGGGAATATCAAGAGAGATCTCCATACACTCTCACGACACCAGAATACTGTGGATATGGGCGCCGGATTATGTTCACAAATTTCTGAACCATTCCCTACTGAGCAACTGGGGTTGACAGAGTTGAGTAACTGGGAGAATCGGAGGCACCTTGGGAACCAAGGTACACACAAGATTGTGGGTCGGCTGTCCATTCGGGGTTTTCCGACTACCTGAGGGAGACTGAATATGTGGTCGACTCAGCCTCTACCCGGTTGACATCCCGCTTGTTGCTCACCGGTCAAGGATTTGCGCTCCGCCGTGAAACTACTAAACGATGACCTCCGTGGCTGTATTCTCAACTCGGACGAGATAGCCAACCTTGTTCCCTTACTTCTAATGGTTTGGGTGACCATCACCAGGGAAATTCCACGAATGACAATGTGTCGGCCACGATCAGTAAACTACAAGTGTTGAGTGGAGTTCCTACGTAAGAACGGTGTCTATTCGTCGAATGTTTAGGGCATTTGTTTCTCATTGACTTGGTTAAATTCGTGTAAAACCTCAGTTAGATTGAACCCGAGCAATCATCTACAGCAGCTCGGACAACACAAAAAATACTAGCCTTCCTAGCAGACCAACAGGACGAGAACAACGTTTTGTTAGTCACGATCAGTCTGGAGTTAATCCGATACATGTATTTCTACCGCTGAAACTAATGAGGAAAACGCTGTAGACAAGGTGCTTGCACTTCATGGGTTTAGCTTCTTCGAATTTACCTGTGGAAATAATGATATACACAGTGTAGTCATGAGAACGAAGAAGGTAGTTAATGATAAATAAGAGAGTAAATAGGGTTTCTCAGTTAGATACAAAATAATTGTGTGAATGAGTGTGTTCGGTTTCTACTTGTTTGTTGTTTGCTTAAGGGACTGGACACTGACAGAAAACAAGCCGGCTGAGAAAATATTCGGGACGCTAAATCTTTGGCACACAACATTTATTCGCCTTGACTCAGAGTTCATGAATGCGTCCATGCGCAATAGAAAATGGAATCAGAATGTGGGTGCAACTGTTCAAAATATTCGTATGATTTCTGGAAGTTCACTCAACCTTGTGTGCAGCTGAGCTAGCTAACTAATCTTCGGTAAAATTTTGCTTCACCAGTTAGATTTTGAAAGCGGCCGTAAAGTTACTTGGCGACCACCATCACAGCTGTCGTACTGATCAACCTCGAAACGACTGGGTTTGTGTTATCCATTTATTTGCTAATCGGGCACAAGTAAACAATATCGAATCGTTTTTAACGAGTGCGTAAACAACATCATGCTTCTTTGCTGTACCGCTCGTTCTCAGTCAAGTGCAAACTCCCGTTTTTTCCTACGAGTTGAACTAGTCCCATCTCGACGATGTTATCTCAGAATGATTGGTAAGTTATTTATTATAAAGCTGTTCGATTTCCCTGTTGCCTAGAGATCGACACACACAGTGCCCCGGAATTGCATTCTGCATAATTTTATTAGGTATAGGTAATCCAGCTGTTTTTTGCATCATTTTTTACACTTCCGCGGTTTGTCTGCGTTTAACAACAATTGGGTGCGTCCCCACATAGCGTCGGATGAGCCGGACTAACTCATCCCAAAAGTAACCCGTGATGATCCTGATAGACTTAGGGTTGTTTGCCGAACAACAATGTGGCACATTCATTTTGCTAAGCTGCATGATGAACAAAATCGTTGATTTTGATGAAGGTTCAAAAATTCCATTTTCTAACTGCATCCAGATATTGCGTTTGAGTTGATGCTGGAAATAGAGGCGGATACGGAGATGCTCGTCGGATGTCTTCCAAACAGATTGTGGAGATCTATTTGGTTAAACCACTGTATCAATAATTCCACTTCTAATGTATATGGGAAGGTATCAAATTATTCACAGTTTGGTTAATAGTGAAGCGAATGGTTACAATTAATTCCTCCACCTACTTTGGACACGTATTGGCCAGTAAATGTGAGAGCTGGAATTTAGGGGCCTACGTGTACGCCTCATGATGTCGAACTAATGCCATCGCCATCGGATGAGTTACTACATTCCCTGTGGAATGTCTCTCCGACCTTAGTCAGTTAATAACTGTTCTTAATATGCACATCCCACCGTTTAAAAACAGTCTCGGGCGTGGAGAAATGGCTTCTACTTCGTATCTCTCAGTCGTGTTTGAAAGTTCTGGAAGAGCCCGATGCTTGTTCCCGATATTGATTTGTTAACCCAGTTTTGAGGACCACTGAATAATGCATCCGCTTTCCCAAAATTACATTCGGCGCGATACGTAGATGATTGGGGATTTCAACTCAAAAGAATAACCGCGGAAAGGGCACATTTAAGCAGTCATTGTCTGATTTTACCTTCCGCAATGAAGCCACATGAGAATAACTCATTATGTGTGTGCATGTTTTTAGTTCATTTCGCCTTAGTTCTACTCGCTCAAATCTCGTTTGTTTATGGAAGCATATTAGCCACTTATGAACAATCTAGCACACTACGTCATTCTGCATAGTAAATAACCGGTTTCAAATTCATAGCTTAAATTTCTTTGACGCCAAGATATCATTCAACGTGCCTCACAACCAGTGCAACGAGAGCACTCTACGTATGTAGTGTCGCTGGGTGAATCAGTGCTTTTTCGGGAAACCTGAGCTCAAGAAATAAGGCGGTGCTCTCAACCGGACACAATAACAGCTCACCTTGCCGTAAGGTCGGATATCCTGGTGATGCTACCTCATGGACTTGGTAGCACTTGTAATCCTCAATAAACTTTCAACCCTTGGCTCAAAGCACTTGTAATCCTTAATAAACTTTCAACCCTTGGCTTGTCGAACCAATTTGGTCAGCCATCGTTTACGCGCGCTTTTCGACCATTTTGCGTTACCACGTGCTGTACCCAGGGGTGTGTCGTAAACTAAGATCGATTTGGCAATGTTGTGGAATGTAGATAGCTCTGGTGCGCTGCTTGGTTGTTGGTCTGTTCGCCGAGCTTGGCAGTTGGGTTGCAAACGTTTCATCACCAATCGAGGCGACATCATCAGTGCAGGGTTCAATGGGTGAATTCCTCCTTATCTGTATGTGATTATATAACATCTAAACAGTATATGGTAGTTCCAAAAGCGATCTTCACGTAGTCTTATTGGCCCCTTGTAAATCTGACGTGGTCTCAATCTTCTGTGTCTGGTTGGTCCGTTGAGTGCATCCAATTCGGCAGTTCCTTGTGTGAATGTTCTCTTGTGACTCAGCCGTTTTCTTCATGCTTTGTGGTGTGAGTTTTGTTCGCTTGATTGGTTGATTCAGGGGCCTTCTGTTTCTAGTGATTGTCTTCTGGTGGTCCAGTTAGACCGTTGGTTGTCGTCAAGTTTCTTGGCTCGGAGTCCCGTGATTGTGTGGTTCTTTTGCTCGTAACGGCTGATAGACTGGGTCAATGTCGATGTGCTTATTGATCGATTATTGTGTGGAGTACCACGCCTCGCCAAATTCGCGCTCCCGTTTTGCTCTTGCGTAAGCACGTATTTGAACATTGTCCCAATTGAACTTGTATCCTTCTCTGTCTTCGTGAATTGAGACAAGCGACACTGGATCATGTTTTCTGCTGACAAGCTTGTGTTCATGTATTCTGGTAGCAAGTTTTCTCCTTCTCTCTGCTTTTGTCGCAGTCGTTTCACTTAAGTTTGTAGACCACTTTAGTCTTCTTCACTGCATCCAGGCTTCCCTTTGGTTTCGAGAGAGTTCTTCTCAACGTGTTTGTAGGCTTGAAGGTGATTGTAATTACATGTCGTTGTAGATGCGGTGCAGTCATCCCCGCCAGCGTAATCTCCCTCTTTTCGCGTTGTGTTGACGGATCAGCTTGATTGTGGTCTCGTGAGCACCTCCTTATAAAATTTCTCTGGTAGGCATTATTTCGGAATATCTCGTAGAGTCTTCTTTTTTGATTTTCCTTCGTCTCTGTTGTTTCCACCCGCTTGAATAGGGTTCGAACACAGCTCCGCTTGTGACATTCCGGGTGGTTGCTGTGGTGATTCGGAATCTGGTCTGTATGCCTTTTTTTCCTATACACTTCAATCTGTAGTTGGACGTTTGTTGTCCTTGTGATGAGCACATCTAGGAACGCCCATTCGTTGTTCTTCTCCGTTTCCCTTGAGAAGTGAATGTCGGGACACTTGTTCAGCAGTTCCTGCGCTCGTGACAGTTCATTTTTCTTTACAATAGCAAATGTGTCGTCCACATATCGTACCCATAACTTTGGTTTGATATCGGGTAGTACGACTCGCTCCAGTTCCTGCTTTGTGAATTCTGCGATGGGTCCATAGGTTAGTGACCCCATTGACGTTCCTTCGATTTGTTCATAATATTCTCCATTGAATTCAACGTAGATTTTCAAGCACACATCTGGTAGTTCACATGTTTCTTTTTTTCGAGCGCTCCGTTGGCGCTTCCGCGGTTATCCAGGAGTTCAGCGACCGTCGTCCGCGCTGCAATCAAATCAACTGATGTGAACAGTGAAGTTACATCAAAGGACACCATTATTTCGTATTTTTCGATTCTCACGGTTTTAAGTTTTTCCAACAATTGTTCAGCATTGCTGGTCGCATATTGGGACCCTTTGGTGAGATATTTTAGCCACTTCCGTACTTCTCTCGAAAAGTTGTATGTGGGTGTTCTTGGTAGTGAGACAATTGGGCATAAAGGTACCATTTTTGTGAACCTTTGGAAATCCGTAGAATCGAGCACATTCTGAGTTACCAGCTTTCATTCTCCAGTATTCCTCCCCTGTAATTTTGTAATTTTGTGTCATGTGATAGCTGGGACAATGGTTTGACATATCGCTTTCTGGGTTTCTTCATTGAAATCCCCGGATTTGAAGGTCGCTTCGAGACGGGCCAAATAATCTACATTACTAGCATGCTTGAAATTGAAATTAAGCCCTTTGATAAGCACGTTTTCTTTCCTGCCGTGAGTTACCTTTTGAAGAGCTTACTTTTCCACCAACTCGAAGCGAATCTACCACGGTCTGGCAGTCCATTAACACCTGATCAATAAATACACGCATCTTCAGTAGTATACACGTCTGTCACCGAAATTTCGATTCGTTCTATCAACTAACATCTGCGGTTTGATCAACACCGTATAAAAACGCAAACTGATCTGGACTTCCAATATGTTAAATGGAGTTGTGAGGGAAACATACGCTGTAGCGAATCGCTAGACAATCACTGTACTCCAGAATGTATTTCAGAATGCAATGTATCGCGCAGTAAAATCTACTTGAGCCGAGTACCTGTATGAATTCACCATAAGTAGAATCTAAAGGATTCTACTTAGTCAAATCGATCTGTGGTCATCGACAGAATAGCCTTGAAGAAATTCTATTTACTTGGCTCAGCGAAACACTACGCTTTCTTGATGCAGAAGGAGAACATTCCGCGGGCGGATTTCTGGGTTCGATGGCCGGGCATATACAACCGAGCACCGATCTGAAAATCCAATTCCTAACTGTGAAGAGCCATAATAGTTTACAACCGCCTACAACCGTCGGAAGGCGATCTGGTGAACATTGCACTTGTAACCTGGCACGAAACAGAGGACAGTCCGGCTGGGCTTGTATTTCTCAAAGCATCCCTGTTTAGCGAAGAAGCAAACTGACTAACGAGAGACCGGCGTGTTCTTCGCACTGCTATTCACAGCGCGTGCGTTTTTAACTATCTGGCATGAACGACTGAGATGATCTCACGCCCAAGAAACCAGGCTGTTTCTGATGGGGAGTACGGGCATCTGACTAGATAATTTCGTAGCCAGCAGAACAACGGAGGAGATTATCACTCATCCTTCAATCACGCAATCCCTGTCACGTGGCCACGTGTTGACCGGCTCCTCGAATGACAACTTTTGAAGTGGATGTTTCGCCCATCAGGTGAGTTATTCCTTATGTGATCTACATGTGGTGTGAATATGATGTGAACTGATTAGGGAAGTTTTAATGAAGGCTTCGTCCGTCAAATGAACTCGAGATGCAGTGTACTGCTGTGTTTTCCGTACTGGAAATAATCAGCAATTTGTACCTAATGAAACTCTAGCGAGTCTCGACTCCGTAAAAACTAGGCTTCTCAAAACAAACTGGCTTATCCTCATCAAAAACTCCTCTATCCACTCTCACTACAGATAATCAAATGGACAGGCTAATTCAGGCGATTCGGGCGTGCAAATATTTGGAATTAGTCGCATGACCAAAAATTAGCATTGGTTGTCGCACTGTAATTACATAAGACTAGAAAGCTCAGGGGCGTACACAGCAGCTGGAGGATGGAACTGGCCATATGTATGCCGCTTGCAACTACACAAGCGATGTCCTGGATTATTCATTGTTCTCGATATCGCTCAAGTCCGTTTTACTACCTCATACTTGGTTTTCTCAATGAAACGCATGATGCTCTTATGCGGTTGGCATCCATCTTTCAGACTCTGACAGTGGTCGAAATATGCTCCTCCGGATAAAATGTGCGAGTAATATCTGCTTAAAGTATTTCAAAGCACCATCACGATATCCGATGAAAGGTTGACTCCGAATACTTTCAATACTTCGAACTTTGAACCTAACTCAATGAATAATCAGAGAGTACACTGTCGAGAGGTTTTCGTTTTTTTTTCGTGGACCTGTGCAGCAGGAACGTCGCGTTCACATCCTTCCCGTGATGAGTTAATATGTTTCTATTAGCGGGAATCAGTCGTTTCAGCGTGGTCCTTTCCTCGTGATCGCTAACTTCAAACTGCAGCCAGTAAGATGCGAAAGGGAACGTGGAAGAGCTTTTCGAAAACCGTAAACTGGCTCCTAATAAAGTGTCACAATTCTCACGCACCACTCAAACGTGCCCCAAACTCACTCGGCGAATATATTCGTGCATGAATGATCAAGTAATAAGCTGCACGTTGCGAACCTAAAGTTGTTGTAAACTTTCAAAAACACGTGAGTCCCAGGGCCAGAAACCTTGGTTCAAGTAGAACATAAAGTTGACGGAAACTCGGGGACGGCACCTAACCGGTGAGCCCCAATAAGTACAAAATCGCTTGGGAGCTGCCGAACAATTTTCAGCATCTTCTGGGTGGTTTCTTAAATGAAAATATACTGCGATATCTTGAATACCATACAAACTGAAATAATATACAGCCACAGAGCAACAAATTCAGTTGAAAAAATTACTAAACGAGAGATGCACTAATTGAGCTTGTCGCATAAATAATCAGTGCTTCTTCATTGCTCAAATATCACAACAAGCAGCGACTCACTGTGCGACAAAGTAAGAGGTATTTCTCCATTTTTTTCTGTTTTCGGTCATAAGTGTTGAATATGCTTTCAAAAATAAACTGGGGTCGACCGACTGGAACTAAGGCGAAGTGAACTAAAATCAATGTTTGCCTATTTATCACGATGTTTTCCTGTGGGCAGTCAAATTTGAGAAGGGATGATAAAATGTGACATTGTAAAAGATACGCTTTTTTGGTGAAATCCCACGTTGAGAAAGATTTCATGCTCTTGCAAACAAATGAAATGTCAAAACCTACATCTAATCCCACCGATTTGGTTTTAGAATTAACGGTTACTCTTTGATGAATACCGATATTGGGTTATAATATGGATATCAGGAACACACGTCGAATTCTGTCGGGTCCCAAATGCATGACTGACAGATTTTGGGGAGTCGACGTGTTTTAGCCTGCAACTGTAGTTATCCACCGAGAAAGAAAGATTCCAAACTCCACCTGAGAACACACTGAGATATCGAGAGGTGATGGGACGCGTTAGTTATCTGTGACACTCATTTTGGATAAGAAATGTCAGTTTTATTGTAAGCCAAATATTACTTCACGGTGGTCTAAAATCTAAATACTGTGGGACGTCCGACTAAACTATGCTGCACATCGACAAAATCACGTGGAGAAATAATTACACTATTATGCATCGCTCTGAATTACGTTTTTGTTTTCCTATAATTCCTTGGGTTCATTTTGTCTCATCGCCAAGGGATTGCTTTGCCGAACAAACGGCCTCCTGCGTTTTAAAGAGTTGTGCTATATCAGACGTGGATCTGGCAGGACGGTCACCAGATGGAAGCATGATTCTTGTTTGATATTTCTCTTCAAATATACGAGAGAGTTAATAGGAACATCACTTTGATGTTTGTATCAATGAATATGAATGGAAAAGCTTCCCATCAAATTGATTGTTGCGCACCGACCGTAGGAGTATTTTCGAACTGAGGCCAAGGAGTATTTATCCATTTCACTACATTACAGAGCTCACCTAGTTTAGAATTTGGTTTCAGACACACTCACGGAGGTGAGAGCATTAGCCGAGTTGTTCTCACATTCAGTAAGTTTCCACTCAAGTTACCCCAGTCAGGGTAACGACATACACTCAAAAACAACCAGCCCGTACACACATCCATAGTACCCAGTAGCAGAGAAAGTTCAATTCACTTTTCACGATGATGATGCTGTTTAACGGCCCTCCTCCTATGCTGCTTCGACTGATGTGTTCGACTCGCCTCATACAGCGAACAGCGTGGTCCAAATATTTGTCTGTTATTGCTCAAGTTCAGTAGAATTTGTCAGCCGTTCCGGTGTTTCAATCCC
>NW_008752355.1:0-3051 GCF_000715545.1 Opisthorchis viverrini
AAACAAACAAAAATAAACTTGTTTTAGACCCTGATTGTTGCCACTTATTCTAGCCACTTTGAAGAATAACACGTGTTTACCTTTCCCCCATATATCCATATGACCAAATAGTGAATGTTTAAAGTTTAATATGCCCAGCTGCTATTTGAAAAGAGCCCATTATCAGTTTACATTCTTAGTTGAGTTTACACTTTGCCTACATTTCACGCGACTTTCTCCCGGGTGACAAAGATGCTTCTATTGCAAGCAGCATTGTTCCTTGCTGGCATTGACATAAAATGCTTTCACACAATTTAACTGCGGGAAAATTTGTAGGCAAGATCTTTTGACCGAAAATATCAAAAAGCACCAATATGGTCGACAGTTTCTGCACGCAAATGCGTGGAGGTTGGAGCGCATTAAATATAAAATAGCAATTTCTTACGTTAAACAGAGGGCTACGTTGGTGTGAACGAATTTCCTGTATAACATGCACGCTAAGCTCTTCAAATTTACACCGATAAAGCTTGAATGTTTGCGTGTTTCAGCGAGCCTGGTTGTTAGATAAACAAGTTGACCAGAATATTAGCAGTCTAAGCAATAAAATGTATATATGTTTTATGCAAAAAGTACTCCATTGAGTATATGTTCGGAGAGATTTCTAAAAAATTCTTTTTCTCAACCCAAAATTATTATTAGTGTCTGTACCTTTACAACGTAATATCGCCAACGTATTCAACAAAACGAGGATCGGTACATTCCCGAGCATTAGAGGAAATTTGGATTAGCTGGTCGCGAGTTATGAATTAGCGGTTCATTTTTAAGTTCTCTCAATTTGTTGTAAATGATGTCTTGTTCACTAGAAGCTTACTTCTGGAAAATTGCTTACGGTCTTGTAAAAATTCTATCCTCAGATTCCATGGGACCAGTTTCTAGCCAAATGAACCGGACCGGCATACATCAACTGTCTAATCAGCTTACTGCGTAAACATCGAATTGCTTTACATGCCCTGTAACAGTTTTTAGGAAAAACCGCCTTCCTACAGAGCAGCTTGTTTTGCAAACTAATACACATATTTGGCAAGCATTTAAGTAGTTTTTGAAAAGATATAAATGGGAGGGAAATTATTTTTAACGGGATAATATCCTATGTTGTGACGTTTCCCCTATTTTTTTCGGTTTCTTAGTCACTTGCAAAAGTTCTTCTTATACTTATCGCTTTCAAACCTACACCAGACTTGTTTTTCCTATGCTCACCTGATAAGGAATGCGCAGCGAAAATACTGCAGTTAAATAGACGATACGTGAAGATGGTTAATGATTGCATACCTAGATATTTGAAATTGCTTAGTTTACCATCAAAACCATTAATTAGAACACAGCTAGTTTTATTAGTTTATTTTGGGATTGGGAATATAAGAATCATGTTTATTTTCCGTAATTTAACTAGATATTTTGTGACACTGTTGACAGCATAGCTCAGGGCTGAACATCCGGATACTGTTGCAGACGACTGGCTTTGTCCCTAGGAATTAGTTTCAATAGGCTTTCGACCGAAATCGTGTAATCATATGTCTAATACAGGTACAGAATATTTGCGTGTGCTTGTAATAAGCGGCAAAGGACGGAGGTTTTCTGCGCCATTTCTGCGAGTCTTTATTGAGCACACAGTGAACTCTTGAAATGTTTGCGTGTGCTTATAATAAGCGGCAAAGGACGGAGGTTTTCTGCGCCATTTCTGCGAGTCTTTATATAGCACACAGTGAACTCTTGAAATTACGTATTTTTGGCATTACCTCTGGTGCAGCAAATTTTATTCGCCGGATGGCTTCGTTGGTACTGAAAAATCCACATCAACTAGCTTCGTCGGACGAACTGAAAATGAGCCCCGCTCTAACAGCTCACCATTTTTCACGTACTGCGTACTCAGATACTGAATAATTTTGTGTTGTACCCTCAACAACACGAAATTCCGAATATTGGCGACAAGGTAATTCTACGAAATGTGCCAACTCCCTTGGAGCCTTCGTTGACGCCATTAGGCTGCTTCAATTCTGGCAGTGTAGCAATTTCTAATGCGAGCTTTTGCTCTGAATATTCGTTAAAAACTACTTGGGTATCCGGATTCTGTTAGTTTGTTATCAACTACGCCATCGACTTATTTCCTATGGAAAACGGTGCACAAGAATTCTCACTCAAGTTTTACAGTTTAGGAAACCAAATATAGCGAAAAATACCCAAAATGTTCTACACAGCAATGGTTGCTTTCTCGATGACGCTGTAATATTTCATTTCACTGCGTGAAATTTCAGCCATCAGAGTAACTGTTTCTGGAATACTTAAAATACACTGCACTACACTGTCGCCCAGGGTTTTAAGGGACTAGAAAAGTTCAACAGATTTATTGGGCTTTTGTTGAATATCCGTTCCGTATGGTGTGACGGCCAGTAAACAATGGTCATGGAATTCCGTGATAGAGCCTATGTAAACATGTCCGCAAATTTTGAAATGGCCAAAAGTGATAACACTTAAGAACATAAGCCAAGACATGGGGTAAACCTGGTACTGGGTATTCGAAATCAATTTGACTTCTTAATGCTTTGTGTGGTACTGAATCGGTTGACGTCTCTGCAACCATTCAAGTATGGTTTCGTGAGTGCAGCCAAGAAGGCTGTTTCAGCGTTGGAGGTATATTTTTGAGATGACATTACAAAATGACCGAAATGTATAAAAAAAGCAGATTTAATTTGAAGTTGCAAACTGCTTTCGCCGACAAAATCAGTATAGCTCGTGCTTTGTGGATGACAAGATATTTGTCAGCAAGTTGTCCATGGTCATAGACTTTTGGATAACACCATCAAACTTGTTGCATTCCAAATTGAGTTGCTTTCCGAAATTTAGGGAAAATTTTACCTGGAAAACCGCCTGCTGTCAACACACATCCATACTAAATTGTTATTTTTAAACGGATATTTATTGTCCTATTCGCTTCAATCTGTACGTAGTCCGAAATATTGAAAAACAAAGCTTCTGTTAGTATTTTATCAACTGCTCTCAACAACATGCTCAGGG
>NW_008752355.1:6041-6991 GCF_000715545.1 Opisthorchis viverrini
CTAGATATTTGAAATTGCTTAGTTTACCATCAAAACCATTAATTAGAACACAGCTAGTTTTATTAGTTTATTTTGGGATTGGGAATATAAGAATCATGTTTATTTTCCGTAATTTAACTAGATATTTTGTGACACTGTTGACAGCATAGCTCAGGGCTGAACATCCGGATACCGTTGCAGACGACTGGCTTTGTCCCTAGGAATTAGTTTCAATAGGCTTTCGAACGAAATCGTGTAATCATATGTCTAATACAGGTACAGAATGTTTGCGTGTGCTTATAATAAGCGGCAAAGGACGGAGGTTTTCTGCGCCATTTCTGCGAGTCTTTATTGAGCACACAGTGAACTCTTGAAATTACGTATTTTTGGCATTACCTCTGGTGCAGCAAATTTTATTCGCCGGATCGCTTCGTTGGTACTGAAAAATCCACATCAACTAGCTTCGTCGGATGAACTGAAAATGAGCCCCGCTCTAACAGCTCACCATTTTTCACGTACTGCGTACTCAGATACTGAATAATTTTGTGTTGTACCCTCAACAACGCGAAATTCCGAATATTGGCGACAAGGTAATTCTACGAAAAGTGCCAACTCCCTTGGAGCCTTCGTTGACGCCATTAGGCTGCTTCAATTCTGGCAGTGTAGCAATTTCTACTGCGAGCTTTTGCTCTGAATATTCGTTAAAAACTACTTGGGTATCCGGATTCTGTTAGTTTGTTATCAACTACGCCATCGACTTATTTCCTATGGAAAACGGTGCACAAGAATTCTCACTCAAGTTTTACAGTTTAGAAAACCAAATATAGCGAAAAATACCCAAAATTTTCTACACAGCAATGGTTGCTTTCTCGATGACGCTGTAATATTTCATTTCACTGCGTGAAATTTCAGCCAGCAGAGTAACTGTTTCTAGAATGCTCAAAATACACTGCACTCCACTGTCGCCCAGG
>NW_008752355.1:7284-10770 GCF_000715545.1 Opisthorchis viverrini
TTGAAAAAAGCAGCAATTGAGATGCTCAAAAGTATCAATTGAGACCTCGTATATTTATCTAATACGAATTGCATCACCTCGTAGGCGGCCATGTCAAATTTGCAAACACACCGCTTGCTTGACCCACATTATTGCTTTGAGTAATTCCACCATTTTCCCGGCCCTGCTCTTAACTGCAAGCTTTCTTCAACTTTGTCAAGGGTTCGTGGAAATAATAAAATATGTTTGGTATGCGACCGTGTAAGTTGGGTGGTTACACTGCGCAATGCAATATGGGGCACCGGCGCCAATGCTCAGAATATCTGCCATATGTTTGCTGCGCTAGGTCGTTGCTACTTGTAACCTAACTCCCATCTGTACGCCAGGGTTATAGTGCCCACGTCGTTCGTAGTGTGCCGTTACAACCTTGGTTGCGAAATTACCGATCACGTGCTTCCGTGATCCGTGTGCTTCCCGCAGAACGAACAAACCAGCTTCGTTGAAATGCATCGCGGATGAATCTGCTTCCCAGAAAAGGTTACGTTCAGCAAGAAAACAATGAGTTCTACAAGATCTTATAGAAATGGGTAAAAATAATAAAATCATTGAATGTTTCTGGTGTTTCAAAGCAATCATAAGAACGTACACTGCAGCTTGGTTCTCCTGAATTGCGTGAGCGTATTTTGTTGCCAGTTTTAACATAAAGGACTGCAAATGTAACTAAAGGCCTGTGGGTTTTAGTTGAATCAGTGTTCTGCATGACAAATGTTGTGATGACTATGAAATTTACGAGAAAATTGTCCAAAATGAGAAGGATTCCTACGCGAGATGCTGAGCTAAAAAACGCAACAGACCGAAGAACAAACTCTGCTGAGTTTACGTTTCAGGTCAACGTGTTCTAGAGTAAGACGGGGTTACAGCTAGAATAGCTGTAGTTTTAGGACCCACAGTAGAATAATTGAAAGCTGGTATTTCATCACACAGGCTGTGTGAGATCAGCCTCATTTGAATTATGCATTGCTCACGTCCAATGACAAGTGCAGTAATTTGACCACTTATCCATCCAGGAATTTTGCTTGCATTTAACAACACAGCAGAATGTTGGCATCGTGAATTCGCGGCAGTAATGGAGTGTAGCAAGTTCCTTACTGAGAATAGCACGACACTGAGACCCCAGAATGACGTTATTCTAAAAACTGTCTTCAACGCTTCTTTAGGTATGCGTCTACATGCTGGTGGATGACAAAGAAAATTTAAGAAATTCTGCACTGACTGTAACCGCAGTTATCCATATTCTGCATTCATAATATCCAGTAACCCCGAAAGGGGGATAATTTGCATTGTAAATTCCATATATATTTGGGCTTTACCTTCATATGTTACCGGCAACTTGATTTATAAGAACGTTTCGACGAGTACATTGGAGCTTTGCTAAGAGAAAAAATGCTTTTATTATGCAAAATCGTCCAGATTATCATAATCAGTCCGAATTAGTAGTGTTTTCCAAGCTGGCAGATTTGACGGTGCACTGATACAATGACCAACGGGTACCTTGACTGAGGTTATCTAAATATATATTTTAGCCAGAAGCCTCCTCCACTCAGATTTTTATCTAACAAAATTTGCGACATTAAACATGTGTCATTAAACATGCGGTTGCACTCTGAATGCAAAGGATTGGAAGAAATAAAATCTGTTGCAGTCCCCGGAACATAAATTTCCCGGCATAAAACCTGCATTGTTTTTTACAACAAGCTATTTCCCTAGCCTTAATCTAATGAGGGGTTGCCGGTCTCCATGCGGCTGTTGTTGAGAGTAACAATTTGAGATCGAATCTGTGCAACAGAGTACGTAAGTGCCACCCCTTTTCAAGTCATTGTAAGCTTAAGCAATCAAGCAGAAAGCTCTAAGTGCTTCTTATCCATTCAGCTTGTGTCACCTGACCGAGGGAGGTGATTCGTAACTGCGTTGTCAATGTACTGCAAGTGCTGATCTAGTTGTGTTGCTCGCTCACAGCCGTAGCAGCTGCAACACGTTTGAGAATCCCGCCATTCTGCTGTCAAGCGCTGAATCAGGAGGAAAACAGACTAAGTTGCTAAACGGCTATGTGGACTGTCATAATTATCCACGGTGGCACTGACAATCATACATTTGGGTTTTTGTGCATTTCAGTAAACTTGATACATTTTTATGTTTCTATCACTGTCACTTCGTATTGGATTCATTGAACATTTGTTGAGCTCATTACCAGACCCTAATTACAGTAGGTTCCCTCCATCTGCTCTCGGTGGCGAGATGAAAAAATCAAAATCATATACGGTTTTACCAAAAGCAACATGAAAAACATGCAAAAGTAGAACAGTGATGCAGTTCCATCTCCCTGTTTTGAATAAATAGATAAGCTTGGTATAATCAGAGACGTCTGCTGAAAGTCTAACCAAGAAAGAGACTTTTAAGCAAATTCGCCAGGGTTTCATTTTGGCCAGGATATAAGTATCAAGCTTGCTTTACAACTAAATTCTTAAGTAATTTTACAATGCACAGAAATGATCTGATGGCCAATAATTGCATATAGAATTCACATTTCCGTTTTTGCCTTTTGAAAACCTGCGTTTGCAATGAAATTTCCGAGTACGCTACTGTCGGCTGTAGGTTCAGTCAATAACTAGCAAACCTTTAAGCTGAACGTATGCTCTAATATCAGACGTTCTTATCAATCGCCATCAGCCCATCTCTCAACAATATTTAGCATCATCTAGCAAATGGGTTTGTTGCATACCAACCTCAAGAAAGGATCCTCTCCGTCTAACATACTTGTGTTTTTCCCAAATTCTGTTACTTTAAAGTAGTGATACAAAATATCTGGTTTCAGCCCAGGTCAAGCTGATTTCCCTCTGCTTCCGCAAGCCCTCTATATAAAGGTCGTTAGTATTAATAATAAAAATAATTTTTATTCCCAACTTGTGGATGTCATACCGTCTGGCATGATCTTGCGTTTACAGTCAGCCAGTTTAATAAAGGACGAATTGTAAAAGCCATAGACTGGCTTTTGGGCGATGATTTCTGTTCTCCACAACAGCAAATGAAACCGTACGAAAGAACAAGCATATTTTGATTTGACGAAGGCTACTCCACTGCGTTGTTGTATATAACGCAAACGGGTAATGATATTGTCGTAGTGAGCCTCTTTTAGGTTTCCCCTTTTTTTCATGAGGAGGCGAGAGCTTACATAGGAAGGCGGTCGAAATAAGCTATTTAATATATCGTAATCTTCAGGCTGTCTGATATCCCAACTTCCACCTGGGATTTGGGTGCAAAATTACACTAGTACATAGAAAGGCCAAATTAGACTCGCAAGCCAGAGGAGTGATGAAGATAATTCATGCCATGAGACAAATTTGATTCCCATGTTCGTCCAATACCTCAAAAGAGCACACCAACAAATGCAGAGCATAATCTCAATGCTCCAACTTACGTCTTATCCTATGTTCTTATAAAATAGAATTA
>NW_008752355.1:13222-14388 GCF_000715545.1 Opisthorchis viverrini
TCTCCTCACGATCCGTTAGTATTTTGCTGCCACTTGTGACCAATTGATTAATATAAAAAGTCGGCTCTTATAAATTTCTTTAAGGATGTTTAGAACAGCGCTGTTCTTCCTACCAGAGTGTATTTGGACGAAATGGGCACTGAAATACCTGAATCTTATGGTGTTTAGAATGACTCACAGTATACGCAACCCTGTTTTTGTTATCACATCGGTCGAAAATTTCGTCCAGCTCAGTTAAGAAATACAAAATATATCTGAGAGTTCACGTATTTTCCCGTGAACGTTTTCCATAATGTCTGGTTTGTGCTGGTAAAAGAGTATTGTCGGATTTGACTCAGCGTTTGCCGACTTGGTTTAGGACTCATACAAGGAAACCAATTGAGGCAATCTAATGGTTTGCCAAAGGCTTCCATGAGCATTGGCGTTGTCCTTGTATACTGTGATGACTTGTATGTAAGATGCCGCACACCGTACGCCAACAGACAAACTTGGACCTTATCGACAGCCAAGATTATAAGGTTTCGCTGGTTATCCCTGCATGACAATCACTACAGCAGACTTTCAACGCCGTGAACTGAAGCAAAATATTATCGATGGTGGAATTAGCTCACTATTAAATCTTTCCACCAAGATACTTATATTTGGAAGACATTTCCGCCGAGTGATTTCACAGAAACTTTTCTGCTTCTTCAAGCAATGAGGTTGGAGATACCCAGGTTTTCCAGACCGCCATTGGTAACTCCCATCATCTGTCGCGCGCTATTGGTAACTCCCATCATCTGCCGCAAGCAACAATAGCTATGCTCTTCACTGGTAGAAGACATTATTCGTATTTTGTCTTTTTCAGTTGCCGCAGGTATCAGTGCCTGGGATACAAGCTCATAGTCCGTAAAGGTGAACAATGATGTGACAAAATCTAATGGGCTTTACTTATGGGTTTGGGACAATCTGGTATCACTGAAACACTAAATAAAGCTTTCATCAAGTGGGGGCATTATTAAATGTTGTGGCTGCTGGTGGCTGATGCAAATATTTTCAAGATTAATTCAGGATAATTCAAATGGCTAGATTTCGCAATTTTTGAAAATTTTAAAACTTGCAATAGCTATTAGCAAAGGTCTGGTATAGGATTATCTATGTTTCCTGTCATCTTGTAATTAGACGAA
>NW_008752355.1:14398-16003 GCF_000715545.1 Opisthorchis viverrini
GATGGTCTGTGTAGAGGTATCGAATAAAGGAACGATCCCGGGTCAAATATATATTCCCTTTTCTCAACTTTTAGCGGATTTGGGCTGAGGAGGTGGCTTCCACGAGCGCGGGGTGGTAGTCACCGATATTTTGTATTTTAGAACCATAGAGACAACAGCACCGTGATTCGTGCACGGAAGGCGTTTGGTAAAGTTCAGTCTTGAGGTTGGTGTTATGGCTTGAACGGACGGCCTGCATTAAGAAGTCAGCTCGGTTTTCAAAAGAGTGCTGGATTTATCCTCACAGCGGGGAAAAGCCTATCCTAGCGCGCAGTTGATCGGAATAAACTGGCACATGCGATCCCCACAGCCGTATAGCAGTAAAGCGTGTAAATTTGTTTCCAATGGAATCACCCTGAATAGACCCGTGGTTGAATTGAAGACATCAAGGGTTGACAAACTGGAATACTAAATTTCTGCTAACTCTCGCCGGCTACTTCGGGAAATTATCTGCCTAGGTAACCGAGTCTCATGTGGATGTGAAGAACTTGCCGGGGCTGGCTATGAAACAAATGCAAACGTGAACTGGTCGATCAATACGGGAGTCAAGCAGGATCAAGCGTTTGCGGTCTCTCTCTATTCCCACCTAAAATTGTGAACAGTGTTGGGACTTCCAATGGAATTTGCTGAAATAACCACTGTTCTATACAGAAAACTGGATTAACTTAGTGGACGGAAGAGGTGAAATAGTTATTTAGGATTTGTAATAGCGTTCGCATTACGCAATACGTTAATTGCTATCGCATTGAATAGGACCAATCATAAAAATGCCTGTTGGCTAAAAAGTGTATTGCGTACAAACCTGTGGTAATTCCACTACCGAGAATAAATGTTACTTCCCAGGATTTCCTGTGGAAATATTTCCATTGACGCTTCTAAATAGCATCTGCGGATTCACTAATACAGATTTAAATTTTTACTTATCACGCACTAAACTAAACTGTATTCTGGGTCTTCTGCCGGCATCTGCAAACAAAGCACTACACAGTGATCTACCGCCTGACTTAGCAATTTCGGAAATAATCCATATCATTTCCGATAGACTTTGTCAGTGATTCAGTATTACCCGTTCGGCCGCCCTGTGCGCAACCCATGGTAAATTTAACCACATGCGCATGACAAGCTAAGGTACTGAGTTGCTTGATTCTTACGAGAGTTTATTTTTTCGATGTTCATCTTCACAGACAATGAAATTGCATCCCAGCCAATTTTATCTGCGCTAACTGAAGGACAAAGAAAAAGTGTATAATTTCTGGTTGCAGCAAAGAGCTTCGTCAAGGTTGCTTGTATAGATGAGCAGCAAAAGCATGTTTTCAACCTCACGCCCTAAAGAAGCTGCAGCTGCTTTCGTTTCATGAACCGTGTTGGTCATTGTCATTTGGGGAAGTCTTATTAATTTGGACGTCCAAAGGGTGCTATTCCGGCTGTTTTTTGCTGAACTTGGTCGGCGGCCTACATAGAGGTTTTGAGTGTACATGAATATATCGTGAGTAACCATGGAGAACAACACCCAAATAATTACAGGTGTTGACCTAAATTTTAGCGAAGCATCATATGTTCTCCTTA
>NW_008752355.1:16010-19535 GCF_000715545.1 Opisthorchis viverrini
TATTCACCCCTGAAGGTAGGTTATTAAACACAATCCAGATTCTCCCAATAGTCATTTGCCCGATAAACGAGAAATAATGGGGTATATTCACAGGTTAAACACGTGAATACTCGGGTAAGTTCCATCCCGAAAAAAATGGTTGACAGTAGGATCAAAATGCTGAATAAAAGCAGGCTAAATCGATCATATTAAGGGGAACTTCACGAAATTCAAGTAACCGAAAAGGGGATATTATCAACATTTGGAACCTGAATAGAGTTAGACCGCCTGAGCTTGCCTCATAGTCTAGATGAATAATATGGCCACCACAACGGTAGGCTTCGTGACATAGCAGAGGCCGAAAATCCAACCTNATAAGAACAGTTGGGATGGAAAAGGATAACTGCTCTTCTAAACTGCCTTTAACGTGTTTATCGACGCAGATTTTCTTACAAAATTATTCGACACAACTGGCAGCACAAAATATTAACAATCCTCAATTGATAAAAGCTATTGGGAATGAGTGGGCACTTTTATACGTAGTGAGCGGTTGTAAATATCGTGTGCTAAGGCAGATGGTTGTTTGCAAACAAACCAGCCTGAGTATTTCAAATCCAATCATTGCAATTATTGTTTTTGATTAACTAATTGCAGTAAAGTTGCTGACCATAAAGGCATTGCATTCAGCATCCAATGAGTACGATAGTTAGTGAGAATCACCCCCGCAAAAGGCAACAAGTTTTGCGTTCAGCTCACTCTTCTGGTGTATTCTGCAGCACATCTACACAAACAGGATATTATGTGGGAACGATTGACAAAGGTGTAGACATTCCTTGCACGTTTCGGGTGTAACCTACGCTGCTGAGGTGTTCTCTAGTACATTTCCAACTATCACGGCATCACTTGTTTTGTGAAGCAAAATCCTAACTGGCATAACCATAAATGATAGCTTTGCTAGTGGACCCATTTCGTCCTATTCGCACTCAAGTTTCGTTTCGGGCAACGTTGAATAAATCCACCTCAAATGCAGTGTATGCAACGTTAGATTAAAGTTTGTGAACGCCAACAAGTCAAAAACCGTTTGGGTCTATTATTTGCTCTGAATAATTTGTTCACAGTTTACGCACTATAATTTGACCTTGCCCTCGCTTTACTATCGCTACATTCAGCTGTACAGTCTGGTATCTCCTCAAGCTGCTCCTTGTAGCACATTAGGCTTGGTCCGCCTTCACGTTATGTTCAGCACTTAAAAATACAAGAACGTAGCAGAGACAGGGAGTCGTTAGTTTTGGTTGGGGTGAATAACATGTTAATTAAACTTCCAAGAGTTCAATCGTAATGAAACCCTCGTTTTACCTACGACCGCATTGTAACTGTCTCCGCATAAGTCTGGGTAATAAACATGCAATTGAACTGAGAAATACATAAATGAACTACATTAAAATACATAACTGAGAACTGTCTATTTGATTTTGGTAAACCTTCACAAGTTTGAAATTTTGGGCTTGGTTGGCAATGAAAGACATACAAAACTATAGACCATATAGTTGTCGCGGATGCTAGTTTAATTTGCGATACAAATGTGGTGAGATTAGGTTTGCAGGCGCAAACTGTACGCCAAAACTGTTGTGGCTCATTAGCTGTCGCAAGCGAACAACATTTTTCCACCGTTAATTTAGACTACAAAGATATCCAGTTCCTTGATACTTTAAGTAGCAACACTAATCTATCGTTGCGATATTTCTCGATACTCTTTTTCAGTTACTGTATACCTTAGCAAAGATTGAATTACCCATTGGTGGAAGATATTCGAGTATCTTGTATCGAATCTGTCAAAACCTTGCGAAACCCATCCGCTCAATTTTTTATCCCACCATACAGAAGTTGAAGCATTGATGCATGGAACGAAATTTTAAATGCGCGGATTCAGTTTTGAACTCCATAGGCTACAGATGATGGGAAGTTAAGCCGGTGAGTAAGATATTGTCTGATGAAATAGCAACGAACGCTGAACTGCAAGGTAAGCGACGCCCGGACAAACGCCACTCGATTAAAGTTGGTTTAGAAATAAACGCATCCGATAATGGCATTCATGCGTAAGGCGTCGAGTTTCACTATTTTATGGACCAGTATTCACGGTGCTTCTTAGACATGCCTAAATTTACTACACGATGCCTTTTGCACAATCATATAGAACAAACAACTCACGCACTAGCATAAAGGAGACACCGCTGTACATTTTCCGGTGGGCCAAAAATAGGTTTTGACTCCATGAAATTTACGCAGTGGTTTGTTGTTTAAGTAAAACGCAAAATCATGTTGAATGAAAAGATCTATATTTTTGTGTTGATTGATCATACAGATGCCGCGGGTGCTAGTATAATTTGCTAGACAAATGTGGTGAAGTGAGATGTCCTGGCGCAAATCGTACGCCATACCTGTTGTGGCCCATCGCAAGCAAACAACTTTTTCCGCCGATTACTTACACTACAAAGGTATCCACAACGGGTAAAGATACGACATTTTTCATTTTGCAAACAAAATAGCACAGTCGCACGCAAAATCCCTCTTGCTCAGTACAAGTGACGCGAGTGACCGCCGTCACCTCCGTCCAACGGACGGAGAACATTTTTTTGCTATGTTACAGATATGCTCCCCTTGAGTTCAAGTCACAAAAAATGTTTCTTTAGCGGAATTCAGTTGATGATATTTGATCCGTATTCGTAGATACAGTTGTATTCATAATTTGAAGATTCTTGATCTGCCTTTGGGCTGTTGTTGTAGGAATGTGAGGGGATATCAAGGTACAGTTTTCCATTCCAGTTTACGGGATATTTGGGATGTTCCGAAATATCATTTTGACAGAGCGCGCTACTAATAAGTTCAAAAAGCCTTTCGGCAAATCATGAGACTACTTTTCCGTTGGTAAACATTGAAAGCCCGTTCATGGAAGTCAATTTGCGTTTACTTGTGACGATGGTTCCTTAACCGCTAGATGCCCGCTTTATTGTAACCACAAGTTTAACATTTTCTGAGTGTTACCGTGACTACAGGTAACATACCACTCTTGTGACTACTATCAATGTTGCACACTTGTTCACATATCGCATTGCTTATATTGGTCCAACATGTTATTCTGGTATTTTAGCAGTTGTTTATATTATTATTATTTTTAGAAATTCACCACAATAACGTTTGCACTTGGGACTTCCAGTGTGCACCTGGAAATTCCAGTGTGACCGACCATGGAAGTGCCGAGAAACAATTCTCGAGGGGGCAAGCACACTCTTTGGCTTTATTCAATCTTTTGTGTCGATTATCAGCCTTAGTAAAATATGTTGCGGGGTGGATTTTTGCCACTACTATTTCGACAGAACCAATAGCATGCCGCTTATATTTTCTTCATTGGGTTTCGTTTGGCATCTACGATAATGCTTTTCGCGATCACTGGCTGATTGTTCTTGCCTACCCTGCGGTTGTATGCAAAAGGCACTGCAGACATTCCGAGGAACATGCAAATCCGGCTGCTGATTTGCATACAGAACA
>NW_008752355.1:19686-20610 GCF_000715545.1 Opisthorchis viverrini
CATTCCGAGGAGCATGCAGATCCGGCTGCTGATTTGCATACCGAACACCCGAGAAGCATAAAAATTTTGAACGTGACTAACATATAAATAGCGCCCTAATTTGTTTGCTTCCCGGTCGCATCCAAAATTCAACCATCCGTTTACTCTCACAGATACTCTCTCACGCTGCGGTTCCACGCTGAGCAAAACGGCAGAGTTTCTATGAGGAAGTAGGTTGGATAACTGCATCCCATTCTGAACAACCTTGAATCCGAAAAATTCACAACAGCCACTGACAAATGTTAGTCGCCTCGATTTGCTATTTATTCCTCTCATAGCCATCGACAAATTAATTCACTTTAGGTACATCGATATTTTTTTACAAGAATGGAAGCCAACATGTGGGGCAAGATCTTCGTTTGAGCACTCTGTCAAGGAATCGGATAGATTGAAAAGTGGACTTCTTCTGGCGTCAATTTAAATTTTCAATATTCCGGTTATGGGCAAGTGGAAGAAATTTTTTATAATTCATACTAATTGATGTAAGATTATATCAACGGCCCAACAGAAAAAAATGGATCTCAGTTAACATTCAGATTTAGGTACGGCTTAATAACGCGTTTTCACCATTCTTTACTGACGGAAGAGAGCTTTCCCGTCCCTCCAGGCTTTGCTAAACAATTTGTTCTTATGTCTGACATTACTGAGTGCCACCTCCAAACACTGTTTCATAATGCCGATTTTCAATTTAAGTACGTAACTTTAGGCTAATTTTCACATCGCTAGCTTGCTGAATATCTTGTCGCCTCTAGAGGAGAATGTGGATTGCTTAGGTGGCGTAGATTTGATTTAGTTGTTTGATTGCCATCCCTCCATCGCCAATCAGTATGACATGAACCGTTTGTTGTTAAAGAGTGTAGTAAGCCTTCGCGGTGCGCACTGATA
>NW_008752355.1:20896-22834 GCF_000715545.1 Opisthorchis viverrini
ACCCCTCCATCGCCAATCAGTATGACATAAACGGTTTGTTGTTATAGAGTGTAGTAAGGCTTCGCGGTCCGCACTGATAATGTAAGCTCGAAACGTGATCTAGCGTTTGTAATCAAATTGCCAGGTCAGCGGACAAGTCAACGACCACCTACGCTGCCTTAGATATCAAACATTTTTCTCTCTAGAGAAGTACGTCTTTCATCCGAAACTTTCTCGGAAGAAAAATGAGCAAAACAAATCTAACCGGGTAAATATCAGTAAGGTTGATCAAACGACTGCACGCTGCATTTGGAGTCACTGCGGATCAGCCATTAGGCGCAGACACCCAGGACAGTGTTTGACTATAAAAGCAATTCTTTGGCACTTAGCGGTTTCAAAATATTAGACGTTTGAAACTACTGGGAATAGAAAATTCTGCAGGATTCATGACTATCACGAAAGGTCTAAAATAAAAGCTGTCCTATCCTGTAAATCAAAATGAAAACATACATTAGGTCAACCAAATTCTCACAAAGTATATGAAGCGGTTTACCTCCAACTGTAATTATTGTAACCATTGTCTTGACATATGAATGAGTTTCCATCACTTTGATGTCCTGGAACATTTTGTACAAGCACTTTATTCCTTCTTCCCACAGGAGTCTCTTTCTTTGTGGTAATGCCCTACAATAATCGCCCGAAACCACTTGGTGACCTTTCAGGGGATTGGTACGATACATGAATAAAAACCGGCAACATACTATTGTGCTCAAACCACATCAAAACATTACAGTGCATGGAGATTTTGGAAAGCACAATGTCTTGTTTAACCTTGAGTTTACGTTTTAAAACACCCCGCCACGTGATTTTGCAACAATTGGAAAACTGAGTGTCTTTGAAGATGGCTCAGATAGATGTGCTAGATTTCAAAGATTATGTTACCAAATGAAAGATGGACACAACGCAACCTGACAGCCTGCCTCGTCATAAACGAAAAGGCGTTTATCATCGCCTTACCGCGGTATGGTAGGGGAATCATATTATTCATGGATTTGCGAAAGTTAGGGAAAGCTCTAGGCCCGATTCATGTGGGGCTTTTTATTCTGTGATTTTTAATTAGCGCAGTATGTTATTCAGCCTACGTCCAAAAGTTTCCTGCATCACCATATCTGTTAATATTGAAAATCTTTGGGATTTGTTTTCCCAGAGACTACGGAAAAACGGCCAGTGCATGGAAAAATCTTGCGCATGTCTCTCTCATCACACGTTCATTACTCGGGAGGCGAAGAAACCCATTTAAAACGGATATCGGTAAAAGAATTATTAGCACACTTAGGCTGTAGCTCGCGAAATCGGCGTAAAGATGTGAGTTTCTCAATTGCTCATTTGAGTGAAAAAAACATCGGTAGGCGATTGTCTGCTGTAACACGCAGGATGTACCGATTGAAATCAGAACAATTGCGCCTCCTTAAAAAACCTACACTACCGTCGGTATTTTCAGCACTAGTATCAAGAGCAGCCTTACCGATAACTACACGGTTAACGACTGTACGTCCATTGTGCCGTGAACTGTGTCGGCTGGAAGACTCGTTACTTCCCTCAAAATATCACTCATCAAAAAGCAACAAGTTGCCACTCCACCCATAGTCAGAGTTTTTTCGATGTCACGGAAACTCACCATATGGGCTGCTTTTTTGGTGATCTTACCAAATTTTGTCCTTCTCTCTCGTATTTGGTAATTAAGAATGTTTGATGCAACCATCGTGGCAGTTGACCTTAAAACTACAGGTTGACATTTTTGGATGGAATAACTTGTCACATGTCAAATGTTGAGGCCCACAATTTTGTGTATCCAAGGTAGCAGGAACGCAAAGACATGCTATACCTATCTGTTTTTAGCATGATAAACCCCCTTGATGAGTGCGCCCGATTTTTTTTGAATTGGACAGCGCTGTCTGC
>NW_008752355.1:25156-25726 GCF_000715545.1 Opisthorchis viverrini
CGGCTGTGAGCGAGCAACACAACTAGATCGGCACTTGCGGTACATTGACTGAGCGGTAGATGACAAGGAAGGAACTGCTTCCATCGGTTACTTGACGAAGCTGAATGTGTAAGAAGCACTTTGCGCTTAGTGCTTGGGCGGTTAAGCTTAAAGTAACTTAAAAAGAGGAGGCGCTTACGTACTCTGTTGCACAGGTTAGCTCCCAGCTGGTCACCCCCAACAACAGCCGCATGGGGAAGGGCAACTCCTCATTAGATTTACGCTAGAGAAATATCTTGTTAAAAATTAATGTAGGTCTGCACCGATATCCGGAAGTTTGGCCCCAAGCTAAATTGTCGAAGATATAACACGATATCTGGTCAAATAAACACGACTCGTGCATTTCCCAATTTCAAGAAATTTGATAAAATGAGCTCCTTTCTGGAGGGTGGTTTTGATTGTAAACTAAGCAGTTAATGACCATCTGTGTGTGTTGTGTAGTTAAGTGCACTATATTCCCGGGGTATTCCTTATCAGATGCGCACAGAAGAAATTATAGGTAATGAAAAGTAAGGGAGAGCTTCCTCAAGT
>NW_008752355.1:25826-27348 GCF_000715545.1 Opisthorchis viverrini
GATTTGAAAACGGGCCAAATGTTTGTATTTATTTAGAAAGCAAAACGAGCAAATCCAAACGGAGGCGGTTTTTCTTTAAACAATTGTTTCATAACAAGAAGAACAGCTAAATGGTTACACAGTTAGTTGATTTTTCTCCTAGGTCCTTTTGCTAGAAAGCATCTCCATTCCATCTGAGGGGAGAATTTTCGGGTGACAGTATGTGGGGTTCCAGGGGTAAGGTTCTGGTGAATACACAGTTAAACAAGACAATTTACAACAATTTGGGTAAAATACAAAAGCAAAAATGTGGACTGGTCAATTTATGCTTTGTGACTAGCCAATCCTAATGTGTCAATGGTCAGGAATATACCGTGTCATGTCTGTTTACACTGGTAATCATTCGCTGTGGAAACATCACAAGTAATAATCGTTTTGGGTTAAAACCAGAATTCCTCTATTTTTTGGGGTGAAACCAAAATTCCTTTATTAATCCGCAAAAATCTATGCTCAAAGGAGTGTGCTTTTCACATAAAATGGGTGTCTTTTACCGTTTCGAATGCTGAAATTCTGAACAACCTGGTTTTCAACAAAGAGTTTCACTGGGACGCAAATCACTCAAGCTCCAGCAAATGTAACTTTGAACTGTTTTAGGGTTATTTTGCACACTGTGCATGTTAAAAAAGAGATTCGTCTATATAACTGTAGCCCTTGCTTCAACGTGAAAGAAATGCTATTTTGTGTTCGGTGTGTCATAACCACCACAAATCTGTGTGCAGACACTGTTGACGACATTGGTATTTGTTGATATTTCCGGGCTAAAAGTCTAGTCGCAGTTAATTTGTGCGACATTATGTGTCAGTGCCAGCAAGGAACGGTGCTGCCAGCAATAAAAGCGGATCTCTTGCAGGAAAACGAACGGGGGAGTGGAGGTGGTTAAGTTTAAATCTAAATAATAATGCAATCTGATATGAAGCTCTTTGCATACAGCAGTTGCGTAAATCATGTTCTAGTGATTCACTATTCTGTCATAATAATTTGTCTCCTCATATGTCCCCTCGATGCAAAAATTTTAACACGAGTTATTTTTCAAAGAGGGCAAGATAACTTGGCGTGTTCACATCCAGACTAAAATTACTTTCGGTAACCAGAATCGCAGATGATTATTCTTACAAATTTCCAGCCTAATGCGATTGAAACTGTGAAAGCTTTAAGCGCTTTGGTTTGGTTTGATGCCGAATTATTTGACTGTCATAGAAAATGAGAAACGTGGTAAAATATTAACATTGCTATAACGTTTTTCTCCCTCGTTCGCAACATAGAAACTAAACAGAAGCAAGATGAAACTGTGTGTTGTAATTATATGACCAATCAAGGTCATTTTATGAAACATTCAGCCACATTTCTTCGATAACAATTGTGTGTTTTGGGTTCTTTATACGCATACTTTTTGGGCATCGCGCTTGTGGTTTCTGTAAACGCGTGACATTTTTTCAGCTGACATGTTTAAAAATACCTAGAAAGATACAATTTTAAAAGCGTG
>NW_008752355.1:28652-29385 GCF_000715545.1 Opisthorchis viverrini
GAGACACTTAACGAGAAACGTTTCGCATAATTTGTTAATTTCAGTCAGGGACCAGAAGCACCGCCACAATTGTCATCTATTTGGTTATTTTCTAAACATCCCGAAAACGCATGTAACAACGGAGATTATTGGTGAAATGTATTTGTATCTTCAGTATTTCAGCCAAAATCAACTCAAAAATACGTACAATCAGGTTATCGTTTTGTCAATAAAGTCAATCTAATCACCATAACCCCAAATTTTTCTGAATCCGTTTCAGTTATGTTTGGGTTTATTAGCAATCAGTCAACCAATGCCTATATAATCACCATTTTGGCTTTATTGATTACAGAATGCTTGGCAATGATTTCGGAGGTCACACTACGTGTTGATCAGCAGACCGAGTTCAAAAGTTAAACTTCTCAAATTCTGATTGGAATACTGTGCGCTCTGGATTATTCGAGCATTCTGGTGCACGTAAATCTCGAGCCTAATTTTGCTGCTACTTGGATTAACAGAAATAGTATTCAAAAACATTCTACTGCTCTGTTTTTATAAATTTCATGACACGTTATTACAAAAATATCGGGTTAAAAATGCTCCAAACATTTGTAAACCGTTCATTTTGCTTTTCGTGTTCTACTATGTACGTAATCAAACAAGCCATCCAATGAGTGTCCAAGTTTTACCACAAACACACTGCGCTTGGTTATCTCAGCTAGTGGTTAGAGGCTGGTTTCACACACAGTTTTCT
>NW_008752355.1:29454-31984 GCF_000715545.1 Opisthorchis viverrini
CTCACAAAGATTCGTCACTGCAGTGATTCCTAAAGGACAGGAGCAGCTCCAGTTATCTTCAACACTATAAAATTAAAATCGCTTCTCTTATGTGGCGCGGTTTCTGATTTTTTGAGAGCAGTGGACCGTTTCACATGCCAGTGTATTAGTGCTAATTAGGAAACAGTATCCGCATTGATTGCGGAATCACAAAAGGGATATTTTGATCTGCGCTGTCCTTTAATTTTGTCACTTCTTTTAAGTAGTATCACGACCCCGTCCAAGCGTTTATGTGTTTGTTACACAGCAGTGTGCTAAGATGTCTGTTAAAAGATTGTTTAGGGCAACCGCAAACCAAAAGCCTATTATATTTCGAATACACTGTCTACTATGATTTTCATTCTGTCTAAAACACAGGTTGCAAAATGCAATAAAGCATCCTAACATGTCACAAATGAACACGCGTTTTATTCGGCGAGATGGTTTTTTGGTCCGCATTTTCTAGACTTTTGGTAGGTTGTTTGTCTATCAAACTTGGCATTCAAAAATTCACAGTATGTAAAACATAAGTCATTTGAAAAGAAGATGAAAGCACGTTAGTACTGAAGAATCTTACCGCGTGGTTCTATTCCAGCAGGTCGGTTTGCTGGATGACGGGGAATAATGATATGTTGTTTTTATGGTGTACTTGTTAAAAACGCCAAGCATTACACCATACTATTAGCTTCAAAGCTGGCTAATGATGTCTAACCCTACGACAAATGCACAACAAATACACTTGCTTAATAGGTATTAACGAAAGGAACAAAAGTCGTGTGCAGTGACTGACAACCAGAGCGCTTTGGTGTCGTGCAAAATTACTTAACAATGTAGTAGTATTAACAAGTTTCATTTTCAAGTTTTAGTGAAAGTAAGCTTAAGACAGATAAATTTAGGTAATCTGTGTCTATCCTTTGTTCGACTGAACAACAGCCACGTTTTTTAAATGTCTACATCCTTTACGCTTCATTTGAAACTGGAAGATGGTGTTGCGGCATTATTTCACGTCCGCATATTTGTTCCAATATCACGTTTGCCTAAACCTTAAAGCTTGAGCAAAAATCTGGTGATGTTCAACTCACTTAACGTCGTTTACATAGCACATTCCAAGAACAGGTATGATATTATCCTCTAAAATAGGTTTTATGGAGTTAACCTAGAAATAAGGCACATCTAGGCGGTTTGATATTTCGAGTTCCGCTGGGAATTTTATACATTTGAATGAACGATGGTGACTCTCCCCGCATTAGACTGAATCGCAGTATATCACATGAGCCATGGGTTAGCAACGTTTCTATTTAAACGAGGTTCGTAAAATTGTAGAATATTTTGGACTTGTACATCCGAGCCGTGTTAAAATTATGTCCAGATGAGCGCATATGCAGATTTCTTGTAACCTATATTATTAGATTACCGAATCTTCATTGATTGGCACTCAGAAACATGGGTTTCTGTTTTTCGACAAAAAAGCGACGGAAACTGCGTTTATTGAAACAACAATCCTACTGAGACCAAATTAACTGTAGAGCATTTGAGGATTTTCTTCCCTGCTCTCCATATGACGACAACCATAATACATCTCCGTATAGTCCGTATACCCAGATCAATTGTTCCTACAAACGAACGATGAACTTTTTAATGAAGTAAAGAAAATTGACACTTTTGTTGAACAAAACATTTTCGGTAATGTAATCTTCAAACGTCAGCATTCACTTCAACCAAATTACCAACAAAACCAGATGTTACCCGTTAACGAATGACGATTACGTTGCTTGTAAATGAGGGTACCTGGTATCTAACAACGATTCTCTACATCGGACGGGTAGCCAAACGCCCCCAATGAGAGTACATGTGCTTCGCTTTAAACGTGAGCCTGAAAATTCGACGAATCGCAATGATTTTTCCCTGATTAGGCAGAACAACTAATTGTCACACGTTATCTTACCTGCCCCAGTTCTCTTTGACTGCGTTGCCAAACTTTATTATTTCCTATAGTGTTCGATTCCTGCTTTAAGCAAAATGCCCGGTATTTGCTATCACATTTATCATCAGTATGACACTATTCATGTTCTAGGGTACCATATCTGCAGTTCCCACAAACAGCAGGCCAGAATCTTCGAATTTGTTACTTGCACATTATCGTCTTTTTTGTTTATAACAACTAAGCCGCAACGATTCAACAAACACCGAAATTAGCCTAGCATTTATCATTTTCATGAAATTCAAAAGAATCCCATAATTTCATTTTTATTGCGCCGTAGGCAAATTTTCAGTTATATTGGTTACGTTTCCACTCAGCGCTCTGACAGCATCTATGGTCCAAAATTATGGACTAGGGACAAATAACCATAGTTCAGTGTATAGTCACGGGCTCATCCGAACACCAAAAGGATTTTTTTCACTACGTTTCATAAAATAAGCCCGAATTTAAACCCACCATTCTTTTTGGATTCGTCCTTTTCAGCTTCAACTGTAAATTTTGTAAAAGGTACAAAACCGCATATCAGAGCAG
>NW_008752355.1:32049-34553 GCF_000715545.1 Opisthorchis viverrini
TCTCTAAGAATAGTTGTGTGCAATAGATTGAGATATTTCAACTTTGAATCAAATAACCCGCTGCCACAAAAGAGTTGTTTTGATGGTATCCGACCTCAATTCTTTTTTCTTATTCGAAATGGTTGTTTTGCTGGCACCAACACAAATTCTTGATTTTGACGTGAAGGCGCTTGATAGACGATGTCCATTAAGATGGTTCATATAGACGTCTGTACAACGTACCGAATCAAAAAACACCATAAAAATGTGCTTAATTCCTAAGGACTTCCAGAGGGCAACACCAGTCACATAAGCTCCAACGTGCCCCTGATTTGCGGTTTTAATTTATAACACAGCCTTAATTCATCACCTCATTCCTACTCAAGTTTGGCTAATTAGGTTTACGTTTCTGGCAACAATAATAGATGTGCCTTGCCCATTTTTGGTTTCCGTTTCTGTCCTTCTTGAAAGCATGTGAGACAACAGCTATTTTGATATTTGGAAGCCTAGAAACCTATGCACGTTTACTTCGAACGGGACTTAGCAGATCAGGGTTGCCGCAAACGGACCGGATAACAATAAATTCAAGACATCCAACTCCCTGACTAAACATGTCATCTGAAAGCAGATAATTTCCGAACGCTTACTTAACCTAGAGCACGCAAATAAAGTTGATATTACATTTCCGTGCCTATTTTAGTAAGGGCACTCTCAAAATGCGGAATTTGTTTTTGAAAAGTCTGCAGTCTTTGAAGAATTAAATTTCTGTTGTTGTAAATTAGGTAATTGGGGATTCGCACGTGATGTCGCTAAGCTTTCTTCCTTGTTCGCGCCGGTAAGCAACGATTTTGTACAGCGTAGTGCAGAACTAACTGATCTAACAGTTTAACGAAAGGTAAAGGCGTTGATTTTACAAAATGCTGCTATCTAGATAAGAACATATTTATTCCAATAACCCACATTTGTTGTACCCTGCGTAGTTTGGAAAACTCTGGGCGGCAGTCGAACTTGTGTCAACTTTGATCATTCTTTGATTCGGCATTTTTCTATAGTTAATCTCACAAGCATAATAGTTTCGCAGTAAGTCGGTTAGGAGACAGCGTTTCATAAGATGCCTAATAATGCTGCAGTTAAAAACAAAGCAGCTTCTTCATTTCGAAGAATCAGATTGCCAAAAGATGTTGAAAACAAACCATACCTTTCAACTTTGCCACAATCTGTCTATTGGCATCTGCGTCATGTAAAATGAAGCAGGTGTATTATACAACTAACAAGCATTCCCTGAGACCCCTGCTTCAAGCTATGCCATTAACCCTCAGCGGTAATATTTGTACGAAATTTTGACGCGTGTTGCTGAATCATGTGTGGGAACAAATGCAGATTATTTTAGTTACTGCTCATGCCCTCTACATGTGATCACAGTCTACATTAAAAACGCCCTGATCTGTGTCCAAGATGTGTGTTCAATTTTTTGGATAGCAGAAGGACATATGGAACGTATGTGGCTGAGTTACCTGATTGCCCAGCTCAAACAAATAAACAGGTTTACAAGGTATCAGTCACTATTGTATAGCAATGCGACCACCGACGTGTTTTCATTTTTTTAATAATTTACGGCGATAAGTTAAACTGACTGCGCTGACTATAATTAGTGCTGTGGTTAGGAGAATCAAAATCCGTACCTTTGAGTTATTCCATTTTTTCCTGCAATTTTTCTGCAATAAGTGTACAGAAGTCGGTCGCGTATGTATCCAGCTATCCTGAAACTCTTCAAGCACTTATATTTAATTTTATCCGGCACCGTACAGAATGACATAGAAAAGTCCGATTAATAAAGATGATCAGGTGCTCCTTGTCGGAATGCCCATCTACCAACGAAGTGGCAACTGCTGTTGAAGATAACACAACCCATGTTGAGACTCGACCTGTGTACAACGGGAATTAGAGGACATATTGTTATGGAGGTTGCCAGTTTCACTTGTTCAGCAGTGTTTTACAATGGATGCAGGTAAATTCAAGCCAAAGAATACAACCAAGCGCCAGTGGTCTGTAGATACATCAGAATATTTACAAACAAGAACGGCGTGGGTTCGGGAGCGCACTGTAAGCAAACCGCAACTAAACGAAACAACCTACGCTGTGCTCCCTAGCTTTTTCGGATAGACCGACCGGCAAAAAACCTCACCAAAGTTTCCATATATCTCCACATTACCAGCAATCTATAAATATCTTAGAGGGAAATACATCAGACCTGATGAGTGGAACTTTCATACAAGAGAATATACTTTAAAGAGTCAGTCGCAAAATCTGAACAAACGATGTGTGACCGGTAATTGACAGATGACAATATTGTTGATAATGACGATGTTTATAATATGCAAGATAATTACTCACCCGCTCAGGTGAGCCATGAATTTGCGACCCACCATAGTTTCGCTTGATTCCGAGAACGATGGTTGCACGTGATTTTTAGCTTCATTGCGAAGGCCGATATCGCCTATAGGACAAAATGGCTAGCAAAAACG
>NW_008752355.1:35701-38018 GCF_000715545.1 Opisthorchis viverrini
CATATATTATTATATATATATTATATTATTATTATTATTATTATTATTATTATTATTATATTATTTTTAACTGGGTCGGACAGATTAAATATTTCAGGTTTCTTTGTTGACAAATTCTGCAGTTAGTTCCCTGTCACGTTTTCTGGCAGGCCTTAAGATGCTCAGTCAATGTGTGTCCAAAGAACTATAAGAGGATATACGATCTCGTGTACCAGTGTTGACCTATTGCAAGTGAAAACTGCATTCTTTTATTTGAATTAAATTTTTCACATTTTCTCCGAATTCGGTGGATTTAACTTAGATCGTCCACCATATCTAAAAACATTTGCTTAAAAAAATGTGGAAAAAATTCCATAAAATATTTGGTAACCCCATGCCTTTTACTTATTTAGTTGTTGCAAGCACATATACTGAGCGTGGAAATAAAAGTAAAACGGAGATCAAATTAGAATCAGGCCATTCTCAAATGGACGGACACTTCTTCAGCAGAAATATTATCCTCATTTTTTGGCTTTTAATTCTCCTTTGTTGGTATTCATGGATAGATAGTGCGCTTTGGGAAACAAAATGGGGGAGAAACTAAGGAATTTGCACTTGTTAGAGATTATGGCCAAGGGTTTCTTAGTTTTCCTCGGATAACAATTCGGCATAACAAGGAACGCGCTGCTTTCCAAACAGCAAAACGTCCATATTGCTTTATCGCAAATTGCTCAGACTGGTTGATTTATAGTTTCATTTCCGTACATCTTGTCGTTTGACTTGTTCGATTGTAGTTAAACAAATCTAGTCCTGAATACTGTTTCGCTATCAGAAGTCAAATAGACAGCTTATTTAGTTTTGTAAATAACTCTTTTCTGGCGACGTTAATGGTGAATAGAATTTCACATCAATCAGTGGCGCAAATTGATGGAAAACCTTGCTTTATTCAAAGGTTGGAAGCCTTTATATTTCATCGTGGCTGAATGTAAAAGGAAGGATTGAGCAAAAGCCATTCTACCGCCTGAAAATATATTCCAATTGCGTTCAAACCTCACATATGCAAGAGATTTAACTGACCACCACACAACCATAACACAGAGCACGTTGCCCCCAGACAGGTTATGTGGGACCCATCTACGTAACCTGGACCCAACTTAAAAATATGGATCCAATTTTGCTGTTCTGAAAACATTCGTATGCCATAAGTGCTGCCGATACCTTCGCTTTTGGGTTTTCCTGATATTCTGAGGATATCTATGGAACAGATTTTTAGAAGTGGCTATCATTTTGCTGATATCCCCTTCTGCGGCGGTAAATTCGCAACAATCATGAGTTCATTAGTTAGTAGACGGTGCAAGCTCTATACCATGCACGTTGTTTTCAAAATGCCTAAGAATGAACATGGTGACCACTGGTAAATATGCATGACAACGTGCTGGCAATCCTAGTTGTTTGGCTTCAGAATTATTTAGCTGGGTGTATTAGCAAAGATCATGGCAAAACTTGCATGTCAATGCAGTTCGGTAGAAGTACTCGAAGTTTTTAAACGCGAATATATGTTGCCATTTCACAAGGTAGCTGCAAGTTTTTCCAAAGCAAATGCAAAAATATACACTGCGCTGAAACAGAGTAAATCTTGAAACAGAGTAAATTACATTCGAAATTTTCAGAGTAAAGTTACTTACGTGCTGATACAGCTTTAGCTTCTTCCTGGCCATCTGCACAGTTTATATGAACAAAGTAATGCAACACTTTTAGATGAACATTTCACAGCAGGTGTTTGTGCTGACCGAAAACAGCAAATATGCCGACTCTTTGAGTATGAATGGGGCACACTCGAAGCTACGGATTAGTACATTCCACACAAACACATGCCTCTGTGTGACACTTAGTAAACCACTCTTGTTGACAAGCCTCGTTCACTCCGAAAGAAATTGAGTATTCAAAATATTGGCGCTATTCACTGGAGTAGAACACAGTTATTAGTTAGTTCGTGAGAGAAAGCGTATGACCTCTTTTTCAAATCTGCTCAATTTTCAAACCACAGCGTTCAAGGGAAACAATCTTCAAAAGTATTTTACTGCTGAGGCCATTTGGTTCAAGACGATTTTGATGGCAGTTCCCCTGGCAGCAAGAAAGCGGACCTAAAGTCAGGGAAGGATACAGTGGTACGCCGACCAGATGTCAGATGTGTTGTAAAAAATAAATGCATGTACTGGATGCTCGGCTTCGGCATATTTAAAGAACACCGCTGCAATCATTTCGCGCTACAAAAGTGCAAAAAGCATTTGGCGGGAAACTGAATAAGATTTGAGACAAAAATAATGCATATCTTCCA
>NW_008752355.1:38127-47976 GCF_000715545.1 Opisthorchis viverrini
ATTGGTGTGAAACATTTCGTTACATAAGTCGACCATACCAATACGCAATATCCTCTATATAGATTGCTCACTTTGTCCAAGTATCACACAATAAAAAATTATTTGTAAACTTTTACGCGGATTTTCGGCTCACAATATAGAGATGTCGGGAAATTTAGCAACTGCTATAGAGAGAACGTATTGCCCCTCTCAGGGGGCTGGATTAATTATTTAAAGTGGTCGTTGTTACAAATCATCATATTTCCCTAAAATATAAAGTGCATTTGCCCCTTTTTGAATAACAGGGATATGTGATAATCCACCGCAAACTTTTGCAAACATTGCATCATTGACAATAGTTGTGGGAACGTGGCACGAACAGTGTTACCTTTCAAATTTGTATAATATTCCGATAGCTGCTCTGCAAATGCAAAAGGTATAACTGCCCCAATGCAAAGAAAATCTTGACACCGGTGATGGGCTAACAAACTGAAGAAATAAGCACTATATATCCCAGTTGATCAGTTAATTTTTGATTATTATTTCGCAGTAAAACTGTTAACATTTCAAAGAGAACCGGAACGGTATATAGGTTGCTGACGCAAGAGACATGCTTCCACATGGCACATTAGGATGACGGTTCTTCTCGAAGGTTTGTTGTTCTGATATGTGAGGCCCTGTTGTATGATCGTGCAAGGGAACTTGATGTAGAAGTACAATCAATTAAGGCACCGCAAAAGTTCTGCAGATTGATTTCCGTAATCTGTCAGCCACGTCGGGTTACACGCAAAACCTCAGAAGCCAAGTCTTTCAAATTATCTACAAATGCGGTACTATAAGTACAATAATAAAATGATAAAGCTTTACAAACCTCAAATCGTGGGACTATGCCGGCTTCTATACACCGGTTAAGGAACTGCTAATTCCTAAAGGGTCTTAAAATCCACACCGACTCAAAGCCAAGTATTTAAAAGCTAGCAAAGCTACGTGTGAATTTGAATAACACATCTGATGACATGGTCACCGAGTAGCTTATGTTCAGTTCAAAAACAAGAAGGCTGGTATAGGCCCAAACCAAAATAATAAAAAAGAGGGAATTGCGTTGCACAATATAAAAGTAGAAGAGAGGAATCCACAAGTTCAGGTAAAATAACCCTCCCTGAAGTGTCTATATATTCCTCGCACATCAGTCAAGTGGAATAATGTTTTGCGCATTTACGCACACACTTGTTGCCTTGTGCGGTTAATTGTTTCAAATGCTTTAGGCAACATTGCTTCCGATCTGCAACATTGTAATGTTGCTAAAGAAATTTGCTACTATGTGAAATCAACTTCTTTGTTTGCACCTCATTTATATGGTCGGACTGTGATAGATAGGCCCGTAGGTTATTCCTTCCAAATTAATCCGCGGCACTGCGCTTCGGCGGACTACAAATATTCCCTCTACAATACACAAAATGCGCAAGTCAGTCTATTTTGCGTGCTCATTGCTGACAGCAGGAGGATTCTTTGAACCCAGTTTAAAATTAAAATAATCTGCTATTCTTGTGGCGCTATTCCTCACAATCGCTTGAATCAAGACTAGTACCCAAATACTTGTGCATCATTGTCAAGCGAACCAACAAACCACAATATTTAATCTGGTGTTTTCGGTATCCTATTTATCCGTCTGAATATTATATGAAATATTTGTCTATATAACACCGTTTGTTTGCCCGATATACAATATGGATACAAGATGTACACATGCGTGTAATTTGCCATATAAAACTCAGCGCTTTATTCGTAAAAAAATGAACAGTGATACCCCGACGAAGGTGAGAGTTTCGGCATGGTTGTTGGCAATGCATTCATCAAAATGTTCTGGATGTGCATTCCCCTACCTTAGTACCTGTCCAAACAGTTCATTTTTGTGAACGAATCAGTGTTGACTATTTGTTTAACTAGTGCTCCCTTGCGTTCATTCTACAACTGACGTTTTCATTCCCACAGAGATAGAAGCTTTTTCAAAGCTTATCCCCACCTGGTCCCCAACTGTAAAAATATTTTGGATCGACAGCTTGATCAAGAAGTCGACTTTTCCGGACGTCCTTGTGTATTTCCAGTTGCACTGTTGCGGATTCCAAAAATGTTCAGTGAACACGTGAGCGACTTACAGGCCTAAAAATTTGTAGCTTGCAAAATTCACTCCCGACGTTGTCACTGATAGACAGCCATATACAGCCCTGAATTTGCTTAGAATATGCGGCTAATATTTAAGCTTAAGCAAACTTATTATAATTTCCATTATCTTTTGCTATAGCGAAAACCAATGCAATACATGCATTTGTGTGCCAAATCAGTAGACATTGAAGGCGAATGATTAATCCCGCTGTTACTGTGGATGTATTTCTACAATGGAAAGTTATTAGTCGTTTTACGATATAACTAATTAGCTGATGCGTCCTATATGATACAATCGATTATATACCTTTAGAAGAAGAAGACAAATATATTGAGGACGCATAAATACAGTGCCCACACTCGCACATACGAATTAAACACATATGAAATGTATAACTGCCTACCGCCAGTAAAAGGCTTTGTTCAACAATAGACACCGGTAACAACATTTGTGACGAGTAAATTTTACGGAAATAATTCTGCTGCTAGCAAACACGTGATCTTGCAACGTCAACCCAGTTGCTGGATATGGCGCACCACATCTCAAATATTTCAAATTTCTCTTTTCGAATATATTTTATGTGCAGCTGTTCTGCAGATATTTGCAGCACCCCGGGCCAGCAAAGCAGTTAAGGATGCCCAAATACGTCACTTTTTGCAACTCACCTTCTGTTTATCGAAAGCCGTGAAAATATTTCGCGGTTGCCTAAAGTTTGTTGTGTAAATTCGGAGGTTCTCACAAGCAAGTGTGTTTACAAAGTTGTGTGGCCTTAAGTATTCAGGTCCCAATCATCGGATGATGGCAAGCAGTCCCGTAGGTCACTTTCTAAATAAAAAAAAATACCCAAAACGCGTAGACTCAGCTGAGTGGGAACTTTCAATGCTATATTAATCAGGTTGGTTCTTAGACTTGTTGGTTACCGTTAGATGCTTAACTGCGGCTATGTGCATTCCATTAAACCAGTGGTACGGTCAACAACTTCATCACAAACGGATGTTCGAAATACAGGATATACGGATAGTCGAATAACCTGAAAGTGTGTGATTATCGACCTTTGCGATCGGCTATTTTCTACACGATGGATATCACTATACTAACAGTGTACAAACATATTAATCGTTTAGTCAGTATTCTGTCAAAAGTTAATTACTGGTGTATTCAGGAAAAAGTGGAGCCTCTCGCTTTCACCAGCGTAAATTCTGTGCATTCTGCTCAATGAAAATTGTTCATGTGAGAGGAGGAGGCAAAAACGGAATATGCGTGTTAGTGCGATTGCAAATAAAACTGGATATTGTAGGGAAGGTTCAAAATACCCAAATATTTTGAAGCATTTGGGTGCCTTACAATTCAAGAGCTACGTAAAATTGTTGCACCTAAATCAAATTCTTGCTGAATACACTAGTCCTGTGCGGGTATGATCTGCACTTATGCATATTTTGTTCCTACGTTTTGTTATTCAAAATGTTTTTAAGACATTCACCTACGAAAATACGCTTCGTTTAGATATTCATACCCTGAACTTCTGAAATTTCTTGCTCTGTGGTTCCTCCGAAGTTAAGACAAAAGTAGTTCAGATAATTGTCCAGTGAGAACATTTCGATGCCTGATGCCAGAGCCTAATTCATGTAACATGGAATTTCCGGCTGAATTTCTGAATAATTTCCATGTGTTTGTATTTTAATGACCACATAATGTTTGGCGCAAACAGTGGAACTCTGTTGAAATTTTCTCAGCTTTTAAAACAATGATTCATGTTAAACTTTCGAAATTTCGTACACCCGAGCGATAACGGACGAGCCGAATTTATGATTCTAATACTCCATTACTAAAGGCAAACAATGGAGTACATGGTTGTATCAAACCGCAAAATGAACAAGCACTACTGTCAAGTGAGGCTGGACAAAAGCTATAACCATATAAAACGACTGAATTAGGCTTACCAATAAGACCAAATAGGACAAGGACTAGCTTGTCTGTGAAAAATAAAAAAAATAATAAGTTGCACCTAGGTCCAAAGGAGAACCGTTATTAAAGAAATTATTACATAAGTCAAGATTTTAAGCTTGCAAATACTGCGAACATCTGGAATTTGAATAAACATTATTCCAACTTAGGCTAAGCTAGAGTCTCCGATTGTTGTAAGCGAATAACGCAGTTTGTTGGTGAAGGAGAGCACCAAAATGTTTGCACCTCTAGCATGTGCGCGATTTTTTGAAAGGCTGGATACGGTGAAGAGTTCAAACTGGTGAGCAAAATATTTCATCAGCTTTCTTCGGGGGTTCTAAATAATTCCAGTTATCATTGGCGCTTAATAAAAATTTCGGTCCACCTCTGTCTCCAAAAATGATTATAAATAATCCCTAAAAGGGTAAATTTGCAATAAAATTATATTGTCATATTGTTATGTTGACAGTTGAGTGCTTCTTAAGGAATGTAACCCGTGGAAGACAAATCTTTGAGAATAAGTCAAAATAGTATGTATCAGCACTGCCATTTGCATAGCACAGCATACACCTCAAACGTCGCACGAGCTGACCCGGATGCACAGTGGCCAAACTGTCCACCACGCATTTCTGCGAAATCCGTAATACTAATTACTGGCTTGCAAAAATACCTGACTAGCATATCCAATCGCTCTTATGCATCCAGCAGCTTCCTCTTCTTAGTGTGACACACTTGGTTCAAAAGTGCTAATTTTTTTCAGACTGTGCCTGAATGTTATATTGCAATTTTATGCTCGTTGAAGCTTCATGAATCTCTACCGTACTAACGGGTTTCACTATGAATTGTTAAATTCAGGCGTTCGTGCTACAGAAATAGGAAAATCGTATTGGTCCGCACTGTTGAAATATATGGTTAACGTTTTGTTCATTTAAATGATGGCGATGGCCGGTTATCACGCACCACGTCTGTGGTAAGTCTGAAAGTCCTTTGTTAATCTTTGCGATCATTTTAATAGTTCCACGGAACGTGATTTATCATGTACAAACAGTATTTTTTTATCTTTTCGCGTTCTGAAAAGCACAGTAGCACCTTGTATCAAATACTATTTCTATGCAACTGTTTCCCAGAAATATTGGCACTTAAATAAGATCACTAGCGCAAGAATATTTTACGTTGAGCCACAACGAATTGCGCTAAGTGTCGGAAGCAAAAAATGTAACACCTCCACCGTGTGACCAAAACTGATCGGCTCCTCGACGAACATCACCAAGTGACCAGTGGAAAATTTCCGCTGCTCGGATACATTCAAAATTCGAGTGATTGACATTTTCATAGTTTGTAGACCAAAATCATCTACGCAAGTACCGCCTCTATAATTTTGACCATCATGTGTATCAGTTACGCGTGAAAGACGACCGTCTACCTAATCCGTTTTCTGTAACTGTGTCGCAGATAGCATCATACCACTTGAAATTTGAAGTGCTTGTGCGAAAAAGTTTTCACGTTTTATATTTTGCATACTGCTGCCCTTATATGTGCCTGCGTGTTCCGGTAAAACAACTGTGGATTCCGCAAGTATACTTCCTCGTCAAGGTCGATATTAAAGGCTGCTGGCACATGAATTGTCGAAGGGCCGGTTTCTTCCAAATAAATGTAAGTGTTATTGGATTGCTCAGTCACTTTTCAGCGATTAACCGCGAAGGGTCCACTTTGGTTCTAGAGCATCAACTTGCTCGGTCACTTTTCAGCAATTAACCGCGAAGGGCCTTCTTTGGTTCTAGAGCATCAACGTTTTTTAAATAAATTTGGAGCTCTTTTGTTGTAAAAATATTACAATTATTTATTCCCTTGCTAATATTTCTAGCTTTCAAGCACAAGCTGCAGACGTCTTTTATCAGAAATATCGCCTCATTTTCGACGCGAGCACTTTTCCACTTAAGAAGGCTCCAAGATCTACGTCAGAATGAATCATACCTTTTAGCTGCATCACATCATTCTGTAACAATTCTGTCAATAAGGGAACAAAAGTACGAAATTACACATTCATCATATCTAGGATTCAGAGGAGCGTGCATAATTGAGAACCCAATAGATCAACCAAACGTTACATAAAAGCACAGTATCAAACATGTATCCTAATACCCGCTAAAGGGTCGGGGTTATTTCCCCGTTGACGTCCTCGTTTTTGTTAGATATCTCTATATATTCACCTTGAATCACAAGCGAGTTTTTTCACTCTGAATCGATGCTTCTGTTATCCTTCGAGCTTTGTGCTATCTCCTTCGATAACACACACTATCATCTTCGGCGAATGCAGTTATTACAAATATTTTGTCTAACTGAATAGATTCACCATTAAGTCTCAATCATTTCACACACCCGATAAGTTGGCCAAACTGATCGTACTCAGGACTTGTGTCTGCATTATTTGTTTTCCATCTCTGATAACATGATAACCTCGACCAGTGTCAGTGTACTTTTCTGAAAGCCACGTGGCAGCGCTTAATCCGTATATGACGTAAATTGATGCTTTACCCTGACAAGAAAGTTTTCCAATGCTTACAAACATATATTGTTCAAGATTTCAGTGCACTGATCCCTGTACAATGATTGGGCATCGGTGAAGCACGTATGGAAGCTAGACTGTGTCAGCTTCCCCAAAATAAATTCTGTTATGTCGCACCTCCTAAAAATTATGCGGTAGTTGCCCAAATTTTGTGAGGTCCGTATAGTTAGATCCCCCTGACCAGTATGCCGAATGATGCTTTACTGTTTTGCAGGTATTTTCACGACAAGAATCAAATGAATGTACTAGACGCCCAGCTCAACATGAAGCAAAATTTCCGTCTTGTGGCGACTGACCAGAAATGTTGTGTGACTATCGGTTGTTTGTAGAGTGCTTTAGGTGTAAAACTTTTGTAAAATCCACTGCAGCATAAAACCAATACAAGTAGTGACGCTTGGTGTACGGGATGCATTTAAGGTTGCTGAAAATCATGATGATTATCAAATTAATATATGATNATGATTGTTTAAAACTTCGCACGATCCACGAGCACCTTTTCAACAGTAGTTAGTTAACGTAAACTGTTGCTTACATTTTACTAGGAATATTTGTAGCAATCTTGAAAAATTATTGTTAAACTTCATTGTGGAATTTTATAAATTTATATGTTTCTCTGGAAGCGCAATTAACGTAAATTTGTTTTGAAGCTTTTATATTCACGTCGCTGCTGCAATAATAAATTATTAAAAAGTAATAACGGTACATTCAGGTGGGGGTATTCCTTCCGCAATTGCAGATGTATAGGCAAGACAAAATCCAATTAACAGCTTATCAGATATCATATTTGATTTTAGACACGCAATCACCCTACAAAGAGATAAATTCGTGGGATAAGACAATCTACAAAATAACGTGAAACGTTCAACGCGTTCGTGGTCGTTATGTTCGTTTTATCCGTCAAGAGCCTTGAAAACACCAGCGCTCTGATAATATTTTCCAAAAGCGTGCCTACATAACAAACTTCAGCTCACATTCAGATTAGTTATTTTTCATTTGACTAAGACAAGATGTTGATCGTGAAAATTCACATCGTAAAATAACCAAGGCTGCCTTGGTCAGCCTATAAAATAGCCGATTGGTAGACGATAGACTAGGACTCACTGCTAAGTCCTAAAGTGCAGGCGTTTATTTGATCTATAGAAAGCACAACACTTGATGAGTTGCACATAGTAAAAAAAGATCGATACACAAAATCGACAACGAATACCGGCACTAAAATTTATGGGACCTCAGTAATCTATCTATGGAGCCAAAATGCTCTCATGGCTGTTAACGAAATACATTAGCACGCTACCGGGGGGTCCACATCAGTGCCATCATAATTTTCTGTATATTCCATAGTTGTAGGCATGTTCAGTCTTTTTTGCACCATAGAATTCCTAAACCCTGTTCAGTTGTGTCACTGCAAAACCTTATTAATTAAGATATCGGTGCTGAACGCGGACAACTTATTGTCCAGTGACCTCTGTGAGGGAGACATCTTGTTATGAATTTTTATTAACTTCACCAGTGCTAAAATACGCTTTTTAGAGGATTGCATTGTCGTGAATAATTAGATCTTAGGTTTGATGTAATACACTTGAGTTGTGCAAAAAGTAAAAATATATCTCAAAATAAATTGCGCAGAAAAAATCAGAGTAAGTTCCTGGCTTCGACCGAACTGCTCACTGCAGCACATAGGAAACCAAGAACTTGAGTCGTTGTAAACAAGTCGATCGGAAGCTGCAGCTCCAAGTGGTGACACATCGGCTATCTACAAAATACTGATTTTCAGCAAATAGGCAACTGGTTAAGGAAAATGCCTTAAATCGCCCAACAAACTGTCTGCTTTGAACTTCGTGAAATTTAATGAGCACACTGTGTATCCTCACAAATGCAGGGCAGAAGTGCTCCAGCCAGAGCGAGATTAATCTATTCGACTTCTGACTGCGAAGATTACTGCTGAGAAAGAGGCTTTTTGGAAGGCCCCATTTTGGCGACTTACACTCTATGCTTAACAGCTGGCTAACATTTGCTGGTTTCAACTCATGTATTGTTTACATCCAACGATAGCATCTGCCGTTATTCTGACGTGTGCTCTTAACGCATAATCTACCTCAACAAACTTTTTGTTCAAATGCTTTGTGCCTTCTCTAGTGATTTAGTTACAAAAAAAACAGAACAACAACTTCAGTTAACCGGAAAATAGTTGATGTCCACATCATATCGCTCGTTCAAGCATAATTGAGGTTAAGCGTATGGTGGATTAAACAAAACTGGACAGCCGTTGCATTGTGATAAGAGTACAACTACGTAATTTCTGTGCGTATCCAGTTCGCATATTTTCTTTTATATATTACTGATTTGTTTGAAGCAGTTTACTTTAAAAATATGCTGTTTCCCTTAGAACCTCGCATCAATACTGCGTGTACGTAATAAAGCCTAGATAATAGGCCATTTTATATCCCCAACGTCGACTGTGATAGTACGCCATTATTAGGCTTCTGAGAGTATTTCATTTGGGATTACTAGTACCTTTACGAGCCAAAAAGTTGTCATACTCTCTGTTTGCTGGGCTTTAGCCTCACGGTCTTACACATTCTTCTTCACACACAGATGTTCTGCAACCACTTCGGTCAAACTAGTTTTGAAATAGGAAAAGTTTTATCACGTGCACCGCTCTATATTACAAGTTTTGAGCCAATCAAACGTCCAATAAGTGTGGGATGTTTAGATAATTACTGGATAAGTTTCTTAAAGATCGTAGGTAGTGTGCGCACTCTTTGATCACAATTACTTCCCAGGACGTTTGGGTACAACATCTTACTGCAAGGAGTCCGAACTTTTAGCGAACGTCACCAATGTATGGGGCATTATTTTAGTTATTTCAAGTGGTTGGGACAATGAATATTATCACTTAAAACCTTGCAAAAGTCAGATCATACCCATTAGAAGCATGAAAGGTTTTCCGACCGTTCTGTTTGAAAATAAAGAAAAAGCAACTAACTCTGCACTAGTAAACGTGGGTGTGTAAGACGTCTAAGATAAAGAATCTAACTCTGACGACGTTGACCAAATACTCCACGGAAAGCAATAATTGTCCACTGGACACATGGGTGCTATCCGGTTGCATATGGTGGTTAGCATACATTTCGATAGCCATGCAACTGCCATTCAGTTTGCCTCAAGGTTCGGTGCAGCTCATTATGAACAAAAG